>NC_134800.1:1005336-1007836 GCF_046742065.1 Oratosquilla oratoria | reverse complement strand
GTGTTTGTGTGTGTTTGTATTTCTGTTTATCTGTGTGTATATGTGTAAACTTTAGGTATCGGATTTGATTCCTATTTGGTACCTAAATGTACTCCATTTTGGATATTTAGATAAAATCATTATTACCAGAATTCCTGGAATATTCAATTAAGAATACATATCCATTACCACACAAATAAGGGGAGGGAATATATATTTACCAAATATATTATTTTATTAATCATATAAAATATCTATTTTTAGATGAGCCAAATTTCACAGCTCTTTTATTGACACACTTAAACTAAGCTCATATTTTTTCCTAAAACTGCCTCAAAAAATAAAAAAATTATTTTCTATGTATCAACTTCTTAATTATTAAAGAAATACATATATATATATATATATTTAGACAACCCAAAATTCAATCTTATTTTCACTTTCAAACTAGATTTATATGTATATTTTAAACTACAAAATTTTTCTTAGTTATTTTTTTTATGTGTGTATTAGGTAGCATACCCTTGAAAGGCAATTCAATTAGTTTGTTGACATTTTCTGGTCTCCGTCCAGGTGACCTAACTCTGATTTGATTTTCCTTCGGGAAAAAAAATAGGGGGTTAAGGGAGTCACCCTAAATTCCTTTCACACTTCCCTCCGCTTGGCTCAACCTCCTCCTCCTCCTCCTCCTCCTCCTCCTCCTCCTCCTCCTCTTCCTCCTCCTCCTCCTCCTCCTTGCCCTCCTCCTCCTCCTCCT
Organism: Oratosquilla oratoria; assembly: GCF_046742065.1. NCBI lineage: Eukaryota > Metazoa > Arthropoda > Malacostraca > Stomatopoda > Squillidae > Oratosquilla > Oratosquilla oratoria. The sequence goes on along the minus strand of NC_134800.1, from coordinate 1,007,100 downwards.
CCTCCTCCTCCTCCTCCTCCTCCTTGCCCTCCTCCTCCTCCTCCTCCTCCTTCTTCCCTCCTCCTCCTCCTCGCCCTCCTTCTCCTCTTCCTCCTCCTCCTCCTCGCCCTCCTCCTCCTCCTTCTTCTCCTCCTCGCCCTCCTTCTCCTCCTTCTTCTCCTCCTCACCCTCTTTCTCCTCCTCCTCCTCCTTCTCCTCCTCGCCCTCCTCCTCCTCCTCCTCCTCGCCCTCCTTCTCCTCCTTCTTCTCCTCCTCACCCTCTTTCTCCTCCTCCTCCTCCTTCTCCTCCTCGCCCTCCCTCTAATCTTCCTCACCCTCCTCCTCCTCCCTCTTCTCCTTCTCCTCTTCCTCTTCTTTCCGCTCCTTTTCCTCATCCTCTTTTTCTTGTTCCTTCTTTTCTTCGTCCTACTATTCTTCTTTATACTCATTAGGCTTTCACTCTCCCTCATCTACCCTTCTCCTCCTCCCTCCTTACCTTTCTTCCTCCTCACCCTCTATCTCCATCCTCTTCTTTCCACTCCTCTTCATCCTCCTATTCATCTCCCTGTTCATCAGATTCTCTTTCCCGTCCTCCTCACACTCCTCATCGCTCTCCTTCTCCTCCTTCTCCTCCTCTTCGCTCTCCTCCTCGCTCTCCTCCTCCTTCTTTTCCTCGCTCTCCTCCTCCTCCTTCGCCTCCTCCTCCTCCTCTTCCTGCTCATCTGGTTTTTATTCTTCCTCGTCTTCCTCTCCTCCTCCTGCTCCTTTTGTTCCTCCCCTCCTCCTCCTCCTCCTCCTCCTCCTGTCCCTTTCCCTCTTCCTCTTCCTCCTCTTCCTCTTCGTCTTCTTCCCCCTCCCGTCATCCATCCTTCTTGCTGCTCATTTCCACATTTGCACCTCCATACTCTTTTTTTCTTCTTCTTTTCTTTTCATTTTGGAACTCGCTTATTATATGTTTCTTCTATTTTTTTCTTGCTTTCTCATCAGTGCCCATCTTTCTTTATTGTTGACCTTTTGTTTTCTTTCTATGATTTTCTTTCGAGTTCTCTGTCACATTATCTCCTCGCCTATTTTTTAGTCGAATTCTTATTGTTGAGATTCCCTTTTTTCTATATTTCATTATTTACTTATATACTTGCTTATTTATTTATTTATTTAGTTATCTAGTTACTTATCTATTTACATATTCATTTATTTTCTTATTCATTTATTCATTTATTTATTTATTTGTATATTATCTATTTATCTATTTATTAATGTATTTATTCATATACCTATTTATCTGTTTATATATTCATTTATTTGTCTATTTATCTACTTGTTTATTTATCTATTCATTTATTTATCTATTTATCTATTCATTTGTTTATTTATTGAATTCTTGTTTGTTTATTGCTTTGATTATATATCTATTCATTTGTCTATTTATATAAATACTTATTTATTTATTTTTGTTAATTTGTTTATTATTTGATTTGTTTATCTCTATATTCATTCATATACTTATTTATTGATTCATTTTTTTTACTTACTATGTTTTTAATTATTTATTTATGTATTTATTTATATTTATTTACCTATTTCTTCATTTATTTATATATCCAATTGTTTATCTATTTGTGAATTTGTTCATTTATTTGTTTACCTATTTACTTCATTACTTGTTGATTTACTCATTCATTTGTTTACTTATTCATTCATCTATTTATTCATTAATTCATCTGTTTATTTATTAATTCATCTCTTTACTTATTTGTTCTATTTTTTTTAGTGAGTAACTGCATC
>NC_134800.1:995336-997836 GCF_046742065.1 Oratosquilla oratoria | reverse complement strand
CTCTTTGTCCTACTCCTACACCTCTCTCTCTCTCTCTCTCTCTCTTCGTTATACCACCTTTTCATCCTCCTCCTTCTCTTCCTCCACTTCTCTTCCTTTTCCTCTCCCACCTTTGTACCCTCCTCCATTTCCTCTCTTCTTCCTCCTCCTCCTCCTCCCCATCCTTCTCTCTTCGTTGTCTTCTCATCTACTTCTGTCCCTTACTCCTGAAGCTGTTTCCTCCTCTTCGTCGTCCTCTTCTTCCTCCACCTCGTCCTCCTCATCGTCTTCTTATCCTCTACTTCTATACATTACACTTACACCTGTTTCTTCTCCTCCTCCTCCCCCTCCTCCTCCTCCCCCTCCTCCCCCTCCTCCTCCTCCTCCTCCCCCTCCCCCTCCTCCTCCTCCTCCTCCTCCTCCTCCTCCTCCCCCTCCTCCTCCTCCTCCTCCCCCTCCTCCTCCTCCTCCTCCTTCCTCTCCTCCTCCTCCTTCTCCTCCTCCTCCTCCTCCTCCTCCTCCTCCTCCTCCTCCTGGTGGTCGTCTTGTCGCTTCCCCCATTGCTCTGGATCTGTCAGGAAGCGTTGCAGCTGACAGCTGGGCGGCTTGACATGTACAGTACTGCAAGGGCGACATGCACGAGAGAGGGTCTGTCTGTCTGTCTGTCTGTCTGTCTGTCTGTTCGAGGCACCGACGAGGGAATCATGTGACGCATTACCGTGACGTCAGCTCCTTCGTGACGTCATGAAGTGACGTACATGTCACTGACACTGTGGAATAGTGATAATGATATCAACAGCAGTAGTAATAATAATGATGTTTATGATAGTGATAATGATGATGGTGATGATGATGATGATGATGATGATGATGATGATGATGATGATGATGATGATGATGATGATGATGATGATGATGATGATGATGATGATGATGATGATGATGATGATGATGATGATGATGATGATGATGTGGAGAAGGACGTAAAGAAGGTTGAAGATGGTAATAACAACAGTGGTAATTATAACAATAACAAGAGTAACAATAATGGTGCACCCCCGTGCTATGAAATCAAATCCAAACGCATTCTTCAGATTTATTCGTTTGTTATTCCACATTGTTTGGCACTAAGCAAAAATGGCGAACGCGCGGTCTCTTCCCTGCGTTTTATGCAGTTCTCTTTGCGTTTCGTTTTCCTCATAAGTCTGAGCGAATTCATGTGGGCCAACACATTCCTCAGACGATATTTGCAAGTCAGCGCTCAGTGCCGAAGTCTCTTATCACAATGCCTTCGGTATAATGGCCATTTCTTTAGCATGTGACAACAGTAACAAAGACTGTAATATTGATAGTAATGATAATGATGATAAATACTTTAATATTATTGAATACGTAAGAATTAATTCGCACACTTTCAGTAAAATGTTACTTGGTACACAGACATTCATACAAAACATACATAAATACTAATACTATTAATCCTTCTCTTCTATCGATGCTACAAGAGTACCAACAAGAACAAGAACAAGAACAACAACAACAACAGCAGCAACAATAAAAATAACAGCAACAACGAAAATAACAACAGTAACAACAAAAACAACAGCAAAAGCTACAACAAAAGAAACATCAACATATACAACAACAACAGTAACAGCAGCAACAACAACAACATCGAGAACAATAACAACAACAAAAACAGTAACAACAACAACAAAAACAATAACACCACCACCACCACCAAAACAATAACAACTCCAACACCAATAACATCAAAGAACAACAACAACAGCAATAACAGCAACCACAAGAACAACAACGAACAACAACAGCAACAACAGCAACAACAACAACAACAACAACAACAACAACAACAACAACAACAACAACAACAACAACAACAATGAAAAGAACCTCGCCTCTCGTTACAAGCCCTGTGATCTGGGAGTTTGCAAATTGTGCATTTGCAGTTCACGTCAGACTCTTCCAGTAGCTCCTCCACTTCTCCCCCTCACCCCCCTTTTTTTGTAACTGGGAGAGCAAACAAGAAAAATTGTCGATTATCTTCGTTGTGGCTCCAATAGATTTTTGGTGAGGACGAGTCAGTGCAAAATAGCCAACGATAGTTATTTGTTATTGTTATTGTCATCGTTATGTTACCGTTATTGTTCTTGATATGTTCATGGATCCGGAGACTGTTAACAAACACTGAATGTTAATGTTAAAACGGATTGAATTTAACCTGGGGACGCACTTTTAACCTCTTTGCTACCAGGAGGCTGGGGTTAGGGGCGAGTAAAAATCGTCTGGCGGCAAACGAGGTCAAGTGTAAAGTATCACTCAGTAAGGAAGGAATTGAAGCCCAGCTGATCTCACGAAATTGAATAGAATCCTCTGACGGCAGTTACGCCAAGAGTTCAAGGGCCACCCAGGACCACCCAAAGCCACCCAGGGCTACCCAGGGCTACCCAGGGCTACCCAGGATCAACCAGGGGCATTCAAGGTCACTCGAGACCACCCA
>NC_134800.1:990336-992836 GCF_046742065.1 Oratosquilla oratoria | reverse complement strand
CCAGAGGGTGTTGACGTGCTTTAGGACGGCAAGGAAAGACTTAAAAAAAAATAGGGTAGAAGACAGCAGAATCGGATAAAGTGAACTTGAAATGAGGACAAAACAGGAGACAGATGAATGTGATGAAGGAATGCCTTGTGTCCAAGAGAATTGTCTGTCGAGCAGGGCAGAGAGAGTATTAAAAATAAGAGTGAATGGAAGGAGACGATGAATAGATGAATGATGGAGGCGGCGCCAAGGGACGTTCTTCGCATCCGCCTCGTAAGAGGGGAACCAACTCCAACTGTCGGGCTTTGGTGTACAAGCCCTGCGTGTGTGTATATGTGCGTGCGTGCGTGCATGTGAGTGTGTATGTGCGTGTGTGTATACGTGTGTGTGCATACGTGTGTGTCCATAGATATGTGTGTGAGTGTGTATGTGCTTGTATGCGTACGTGTGTGTGTGTGTGTGTATGTGTACGTGTGTGTGTGTGTGTGCATGTGTGTGAGTGTGTATATGCCCGAGTGTGCGTGTGTGTATGCATGTGTGTGTATGTGTGTACGCGTGTGTGTATGTATGTGTGTGTATATGTGTGTACGCGTGTGTGTGCGTGTACGCGTACGTGCGTGTGTGTGTGTGTGTGCGTGTGTGTGCGTATATGCGTACGTGTGTGTGTGTGTGTGTGCATATATCCGTACGTGTGTGTGTGTGTGTGTGTGTGTGTGTGTGTGTGTGTGTGTGTGTGTGTGTGTGCGTGTGTGTGCGTATATCCGTACGTGTGTGTGTGTGTGTGTGTGTGTGCGTGTGTGTGCGTATATGCGTACGTATGTGTCTGTGTGTGTGTGTGTGTGTGTGTGTGCGTGTGTGTGCGTGTATGCGTACGTATGTGTGTGTGTGTGTGTGTGTGTGCGTGTGTGTGCGTATATGCGTACGTGTGTGTGTGTGTGTGTGCATATATCCGTACGTGTGTGTGTGTGTGTGTGTGTGTGTGTGTGTGTGCGTGTGTGTGCGTATATCCGTACGTGTGTGTGTGTGTGTGCGTGTGTTTGCGCATATCCGTACGTGTGTGTGTGTGTGTGCGTGTGTGTGCGTGTATGCGTACGTATGTGTGTGTGTGTGTGTGTGTGTGTGTGTGTGTGTGTGTGTGTGTGTGTGTGTGTAATAATAATGATAATGATAATAATAATAATCAACGGTGTATTGGGTATATCAGCATTACTGCTGAAAATATACATCCTACAAGATTATAACAATATAGAACTATGACAGTGAAAAGATGTTGTTACAAGCATTCAAAAAACTAGACAAAAACAGTAAGCTGAGTAATAGGTGTGTAGTACAACAATGTTAATTCTTGTTGTTGATTAAGTCCACAAAAGTCGGCACGGGGCTCTTCTTATACCGGTCTGTACATGCTCGGATCGGCTTGATGGTATTATGGTACCGCACCTGCAGCCGTGGTCGTGGTACCTGTGGAGGTAGCAGGTTACGGTGCCCAGGATGTTTAACTAGGGTGATCGCAAACGACCTCAGACTCTGAAGATAGTGGACAGCAAGAATGGGTAGTCCTAGTGTGGTGAGAGCGTGCTGATAGGTGATGTATTCTTTGCCAAGGATTGTGCGACAGGCTCTTTTTTGCACTTTCTCCAGCTGTCGCTGCTGCGTCATTGTGAGTGTGTGTGTGTGTGTGTGTGTGTGTGTGTGTATGTGTATGTGTATGTGTGTGTGTGTGTATGTGTATGTGTACGTGTGTGTGTGCGTGTGTGTGCGTGTATGCGTACGTGTGTGTTTGTGTGTATCTATAATATATATATATATATATATATATATATATATATACACATACATATACAAAACATTTGGCAGCAGTCCTACCTGGCCTCATTTTCGCAAAAGCAATCGAAGCCCGGAGCGCCTACTCGCAGAGTCGATTCTCCGCAGCATTTGGCAGCCCGGATGGCCCTAAAGGTCACCCACCGTAATTCTTCATCACCAAAGGAAGGTGAGGCTGCTGGAGCCACGTGCCGAGGTGGCTCACCTTTCTCCGAGCCTACGGAGCCCTGGCTGGCTCAGTAGCAACGCGCTCGCTGCACACGCCAAAGATCCGAGTTCGAATTCATAGACAGACCCGAACATAGATGTCAGTAGTAAGTCTTTTGTTTGTACGTACGGTTGCGCCCTATTTGGATCACCTGGTGCTTTATTCAGACAAAGCACACCCAGTCCAGCACCATTCCTTTACATGCACAACCTGATGTTTTGGTTGGGGGGCTTTCTGCATTAGAACTTAACATGTTGGGACAGTATAAGAACACTGGTAATTGCCACTTGCCCAATTTTCCTTGGTTTCTATATGTCATCTCCGGCCACCACCAATGAATGCCACTAACCCTGGCTATCCGAACACAAAAGGCAAAGGTGACACCAGGAATTGCCTTCGATTTCTAAGTATTTGACATCAACTGGAGATCGTAAAGTTACGATGTCAAGAAGTTTTCTGCGACCTCGCAAACTTACGATT
>NC_134800.1:982836-985336 GCF_046742065.1 Oratosquilla oratoria | reverse complement strand
GGCAAATTGAAAGGCAAGTCAAGTGTGCAAGAGAGGAAAGCGAACAAGTACATGTTCACACGGGCCACTTGTCTTTGACTTGGCCTGTGTGAATATGTACTTGCTCGCTTTCCTCTCGAGGTCAAGTAACTTGCACACTTGACTTGCCTCTCAACTTGCCCCGTGTAAACGAGGCTTTAGGGACAGGGTTTGCACCAGGAATGGGGTTAGGGTAAAGGTTAGGGGTGGGATCAGAATTATGGTCAGGATTAGATTAAGGTGGAGGAGAGAGAGGTAGCGATGGTTGATCCTATTTCTGAAAGTATTTTTTTTATAGATAACGAAGGCCTTAATGGTGGAAAGGCGAACGAATTAGGCGAATTTAGGAGAAATAATAACGATGATCGCAGAAAACTGAATGTAGGACAAAGTATCCAATGAACGTAGAAAATGGCGCGTAGGTTCATTGTGGACACACTTTTAGGACATTTTGCAAAACGAAAGCCAAACATTGGGTGAGCGAGTGTTAGAAGATTTTTCTCATTTTTTTTTGTGGTGATTAATTAGAGAGAGAGAGGATGGGAATGAAGGGCTGGGGAAGGGTGGAGGGGGGAAGGTGGAGGCGGAGGAGGGGGGAGAGGGAGAGGGACATGTGTAGTGGGTGGGGAGAACAGACAATGTTGCCTGTACTCACCCCAAAAAAATGGGAGGGGAGTAGATCAAACCAATGTTGCCCCTGAACTAAAAAAAAGAAAAAAGAGAGAGAGAGAGAGAGAGAGAGAGAGAGAGAGCGAAAATTGGACCAATTATGATCCTCGCTAGAACAGACGCCAGGTCTCTAAGTAGAGACATTTGTTTGTGCCTTTTGCCAGCCATGAATGAGATTAGAGTTGTGGGCGCTCTACAGTCAACAGACTAGAGTGAAACAAAGAGAGAGAAAAAAATCTACGCGCTGGTGACGTCATAGGAAGCGTGCTTGCTGGCCTCTCTTTCGCTTAGTCTTGGTTCGAATCCCGCACTCCTCTCTGATTCCCAGTCGCAGTGAATCTGCGTTACACCCCAACAGTCCCCCTAAAGAGCATATAGTACGTAGGGCAAAGGTGACGGCTTCGGCCGCAGCTACTCAGCGTCCCCTGGCGTATGAGGCTCTTCCTCGCCTATCTAGTCTTAGTTGCAGAAGGGGAAGAAAAGGGAGATAGGAAGAGGAAGGAAGTGATGAGTCTACGGCAGGAGGCGCTGAGTAGCTGTGGCCCATGCCGTCACCTTTGCTGGTTTGATGTTGCGGTTCGGGGACCATTGAGGCCGGGGGACAAGCAACTCGGAAAGGAGTGCGAGACTCGAACCCGGGGTAACATAGAAAGAAGAAAGGGAAGAAGCGGGTAAAAAAAAAAGAATAGATTGGAAAATAATGGAAGCAGGCGGATGTTGTTCATTGGAGGCGAAGGGAGGGAGGAAGGGAGGGAGGGAGGGAGGGAGGGAGGGAGGGAAGGAGGAGAGGAAGCGCCAAGAACACCATCATCATCATCATCATCATCTGCTGAGAATAATTGATGTCAGGTCTACCGGGGAAATGATGAGGAGGTTCGAATGAGATCGAGGTGAAGAGGAGGGCGAAGTGTTATCATGTGTATATATATATATATATATATATATATATATATATATATATATATATATATGTGTGTGTGTGTGTGTGTGTGTGTGTGTGTGTGTGTGTGTGTGTGTGTGTGTGTGTGTGCATACATACATGCATACAAAGAAATATGTCTCTATGTACGTCTCCTTTGAGTATATGACCACATAATCAACGATAAAGTGAAATAATACTACCCAGTCGATGGAGCCATTTTGGCAGCACCATTTTTGCGCCCGTGGCACGCTACAAACAAACAAACAAACAAGTAAATAACGGAATCGTTATTGATTGAAATAAATAACGCGCTCTGATAATTATCGATTGGTAGTCAACGGATAGTATGATTTTTTTAAATTAAACTTGATTTGAATAGTCATCATAACTAGACTATCTCTCTAGGCCACCATATGCAGGTACTATTTGTACTATCCTTACACACAATAACATTGTATAATAGGGATTGTTACACAATATTAATTGTGTAGTAGGGAGCTAGCGGATCATAGCTCCCGCCCTCCTTTTTTCGAAAATGAGAATCCCCCTAAACTCAAAAAAGAAAACGAGAAAAGAAAACGGAACATGGCCCCTCTCGCTACCATGTCCCGGGAATGGGAAGCCGAAACTTTTACCAGAAGGACGGCGAGGAGGAGGAAGAGGAGGGGGTGAGGAAGAGGAGGAGGAGGAGGAGGGATGGTAGAAGAAGAGGAGGAGGGGGTGGAGCAAAAGGAATAGGAGGTTGTGAAGGAGGAGTAGGAGGAGGAGGTGGAAGAGGAGGAGGTGGAAGAAAAAGTGAAGGATGAGTAGAAGGAGAAGGTGTAGGAAGAGGAAGAGGAGATGGTGGTGGAGGAGAAAGAATAGGAGGAGGAAGAGAAGAATGTAGTGGAG
>NC_134800.1:972836-975336 GCF_046742065.1 Oratosquilla oratoria | reverse complement strand
TGTCTGAATCCTTCTCACGTGGTATGCAGGAGGCGACAAGTGAGATAATTGGAGGTTCGAGTTCTGCAAGAGGGTCAATGCATGACAAAAGTAAGAGCATAGGCCTTAGCTTCCTCGCAGTTCGAATAATAATTGAAATATTAGAATTTTTCTCATGTATTATAATTATGCATTATTTATAATATATATTATTAGAAATACTAGAAAAGATAATAGAACTTGTTTCGTGGACCTTTGTATTGTCTTCGCCGAACAGTTAGAATACGAGTAGAACATGTAAAGTTATACTGAATATTCCACCATCGGAGAAAACAGACATATTTCATTATACGTATTTTACGACCACTAACTGTGATCCTCTTCAGCGTGGTTCTACAAAGAGTGGGTTGACTTACATATACTAAGGGATACATAGAGGGGACATGGGGAGCTAAGCATGCTAATGCGGGGTCCGTTTGAGCCCAGGTCGCGATGACCCCCAACTCGTTTGTTATGTAAAGTTATCTTAAAAAAAAAAAAAAAAATCGTTTTTGGCTTAATCTCGGTCTTTTAGCTGCAGTGGTATCCACCAAGTTGAATAAAATCGCCTGGCGTCACCTAAGAATGATTAATGTATGACATAAAATAATTCAAGTATAGCATTGTAGCCAAGGCGTTGAGGTTCCAGTGGTCTGGAAGGAGCAAAGGCTTCCAGGAACTTCCGTTGCCTCCGACCGATTTTGGAATATCCAGAGACACTGTGAGGGATGAACATGGAATGACTAGAAGAGGCGTCTCGATGTCTTTGGTATCAAGTGCCTTCGGAGAACGATGGGATATCGCTGGAATGACTTTGTATCAAACCGGAGACTGTACTGTGAGACTCAGTCTAGGCCAATTACCTTCTGCACCGTTCGTGATCGTCAACTCCGGCTAGATGGGCATCATGTGGCCCCACGTTTCCCTGGTGTTGATCCTTCTCGCAGGGTCATCTTGACGAAAGCCAACCCCCGGCAGGGGAGACGAAGGGAACGACGAGCATAAAACTCATGGCTGGAGGGGCACGTTGTTCGAACCTGTCGAGAGTTGTTTGGCGTGAGAAGAAAGGGCGACTGCATGGGAGCTTCCTCGGGGAGACCGTGGAGGGGACTTGTCCCGACGTGGGAGTGAATCAACACCCCCCCCCCCCTTGGCACATACCTCCAGTTGACGATGATGGAGATACTCTGGAACGACCGGGACCGATTCCAAAAACCTTCAAATTTCCGGAAAAGCCCGGAGGTATGTAACCGGCGAAGGGGGTGGGGGGGGTGGGAGTTAAGGTCCGGAGATGGAGCGGCGACTTGGAGATATTACTGGAGGTCAGGAAAATATGGCGGCCCCGGAAGCAGGAGATCCTGCCAGGAATTCTGGAAATCTTACTCGAAATTCCGGAGTTATTGAAGACGACACTGAAAGGAAGAACTTGTTTGTTGTAGGGGTGGAATGTCTTTGAAGAGATACAAAGGAGAATACAAAGAAGAGGAAGAGAGTAATAAAGATGAGGAGAATACAAGAGGAAGAGAGTAATAAAGATGGGAAGAATATATACACTATAAAGATAAGGAGGAGCAGGTGAAAAGCCTTTGAAGTAATCCAAAGGAGAAAAAGAATACAAAGAATAGGAAGAGAGTAATAAAGACGAGAAGAATACTCGCACTGTAAAGATAAGGAATACTTATGGAGGAGGGACAGAAGCTGAGATAAAGAGATAAGAGAAAGTTTATAAGAAGAAGATTAATATAAAGAGAATTAGAAGGAGAGGAGAGAAAAAAGGAAAAATGTAAAGGTAGAAAGGAGAGAAAAAAGAGAAAGAGAGAATGAGAATGTAGAAAGAAACACTGAGAGGGTGGGAGATGATTGCGTGGGTGGATGGGAGGTAATGAAAGGTGGACCGAGAGAGAGTAGGAAAGGCAACAGAAAGACACAAGAATAGAGGTCGAGGAAGAGGAAGAGAAAGAGGAGGCGGAGGAGGAGTAGGAAAAGGAAGCATTAAGAGGAAGTTATGAGATGGAGAGAGAATTAAGAGTGTGAATAAACAGGTGATAATGATAACGTTAACGACACCGATAAGGCCGATGATAAGGTCGACCGTGGGAAGCCGGCGTTGGGCTCGGCGCCTTCTTCCGCGGGATTTCCTTATAAGGAATCGTCTTCGGCAACGAGTCTACGTCACGAAGAACTTTCGGAAATTCCTCTTTTGTTCAGAAGAGGATACGCAACCCTTTTGTGGGAAAGCTTGAAAACATTAGGAAGACTAATAATGATAAAAATGTTGTTGTAGTCAACGACGCTATATATATATATATATATATATATATATATATATATATATATATATATATATATATATAGTGTTGGAGAGGAGTGTAGGTGCGTCTGTTGTAAATTATGACATAGTACTGAGACAGAACCAAATACAAATTACAAAATGTCCTCAATAAAGAAATAATAATAGAATAAATAAGTAAATCAATCAATC
>NC_134800.1:930336-960336 GCF_046742065.1 Oratosquilla oratoria | reverse complement strand
AGTACAGAATTGGAAGAAATAGGGTGTCTTGATTAACAGCGATCTCAAGTCCTCAGAACAGTGTACTGAAATAGAAAAGAAAGCACAAATGCTATTAGGTTACGCCAGAAGACATTCTCGTTACTGGAACCAAAAAATAGTCTTGACGCTTTACAATTCTCTAGTTCGTCCCCATCTGGATTACGTCGTCCAGTTCTGGCCACCGAACGTGAGGATGGACCTGCAGAGGCCAGAACGAGTTCAGGCACGAGCAACGAAACTTATTCCCGCCTCAAGGCTTTGCGGCTCTTTTCTCTAGAAAACATGAGATTGCGAGGACAGATAGAGGAGGTGTTCAAAATACTTCAAGGATTTGATAACACTGACCCTCGATATCTCTTTAGCTTGAACGTGAATGCCACTCGAAATCATGGATAGAAGATCAATTCCCCTCGTTACTTTTGTGACAAGGTTGGGGATTTTTTTTTACTTATAAAATATGCAACATTTAGGACAGGCTGCTAAAGGACATGGTAAACAATTCCTCAGTTGAGCAGTTCAAAAGTCGGTTAGACAAGATGCCACACACATTAGTGTAAGTACTAGTGTGAATCCCCGGTAACCTTGTAACGGTACCTCCTCCGTATGGGATGTAAAACCTTTTGAGGTACTGAGATTCCTTGTAACTCTTTATAACACTATCTCTCTATTTCCCTCTCTCTCTCCCTCTCCCTCTCTCCCTTTGTCCTCCCCTCTCTAGCTTTCTCTCTTTCTATATCTATCTATCTATCTATATCTATCTATCTATCTATCTAGCTATCTATCTATCTATATAGCTATCTGTCTATCTATCTCTTTCTCTTTTCTTTCGCTCGTTCTCTCTCTCGTTCTCCTTCTCTCGCATAACATTAACCTGTAGTGTAAGACGAAGAACCTGCAGGTGGAAATAAGGAGGAGAGGGGGTCGCCATGAATTACTCGCCTGAGGTTGTCCTCGTCGTCCTCGTCGTCCTCCGCGTCCTCGTCGTTGTCCTTGAAGGGCGAGACTTGTGCAGGAAACACCATAAAGTGTTGGAGGGGGAACGAAAGAGAGACAAGGGAAGGGACAAGTTTGCGGACAAGGGAATCATAGAGGAAAGGAAAGGAAAACGAAGAAATGGAGAAAGAAGATGAAGAAGAAGCTAAAGAAGAAAAAGAAAAAGGGTCATATACCCTCTTGGTATCATATTGGTATATATATATATATATATATATATATATATATATATATATGTGTGTGTGTGTGTGTGTGTGTGTGTGTGTGTGTGTGTGTGTGTGTGTATGTGTGTGTTTATGTATGTGTGCGTGTGTGTGTGTGTATGTGTGTGTGTGTGTGTGTGTGTGTGTGTGTGTGTGTGTGTGTGTGTGTGTGTGTGTATGTGCGTGTGTGTGTGTCTACAGAGTAAAACATGTCATAGAAAGCGAAACATGCGCAATGACATTTAAAGCGTCAAGAAAGGAATATATTCTGTTTGTTTGTATATTTGGAAATGAAAAACTAGAAGGATGTGGCCAAGAAGATAGAAAGTAGAACAATATTGCGGTGATAAATAGTGAACTGGGAAGAGTTAAAGAAGAGGAGGAAGAAGAGGAGGGGAAGAGGAGGAGGAGGATGAGGATGAGAAGGAGGTAGGGTCCAAGAAGCTGAATGTCACAATCAATAAGAAATCCTATTCTTACCCAATCCGAGCCCGTGGTCATCGAAAGCATCGGGCCCACGACGATCGCGCTGGGCACACGGCGGCGTGCAGCATTGCTTCTCAACCCCCTTCGGGGTCCGCGGACCCCGAAGGGGGGGGGGGCAGAAACCTACCAAGGGGACCGTAGTACGGGATTTCAAGGTTACATTTAATTCTATCACGGCTCGTTTTTTATTTATTATTATTCATGATTACACAATGTGTCCATCGAGATGTTCATTTTTGTTTTTGTTTTCCATGGCTAGCTCCGTTTCTCGGCATGTGGCAATGATTGGTATTGATATATTATAACGTTTCTATCACTAAATGATTAGAAAAAGTGACTATATCCTACCTAAACCTGTATCAAGGGGTCCCTTAAATACATATGTAAGTCCGTGTAAAGGGGTCCACAAAGCTTGAAGGTCTGAGAAACACCAGTGTACAGGATACGTGCTTTTTCTTAGCATACCTCGATCTTGTGCCGAGTACGTGATACTGTCCTATGCCTTCTTGTCATCGACGAACTTCCTGAAGTTCGGACCCGCTTTTGGGAGTTATCGTACGTCGTCTGAATGACCCCATATGCTGTGACGTCCTCGACTAGACCCAATGAGATTCCTGAGAAGGATTCCCGTTCCAACTCGCATCTGGCAGTGACTGGAACTGAAAAGGGGATCAGATACTACACCATAGGATCCCTCCAGAAGAACAAAGGCGTCTGAAGGACTTCTCAGATACCACAGTATAGGACCTCACGAAGAAAAGGAAGATTTATTTTACTAGAAGGTCCTCAAGAGGATTCCAAAAAAAGTTTGAATGACCTCTCAGGTACCATAATATAGGATCCCACGAAGAAAAGGAAGAATTCTTTATCAGAAGGTCCTGGAAGGTTTTAAATGAGCCTGGAGGACTTTTCAGAAACCACAGTATAGGACGCCACGAAGAAAAGGGAAAATTATTTACCAGAAGGTCCTCAAGAGGATTCCAGAGAAGTCTGAAGGAGTTCTCTGATACCGCACTATAGGATCCCACAAAGAAAATGAGGACTTCTTGACCAGAAAGGCCTCGAAGGATTCCAAAGGAGTTTGAAGGAGTTCTTAGATACCACACAGTAGGATCCCACGAAGAAAGGGAAGTGTCCATTACTAGAAGGTCCTTAAAGGATTTTAAAGGAACGTGGAGGACTTCTCAGATACCACACTATAGGATCCCCATAAAGAAGAAGAGGAATTCTTGACCAGAGGGTCCTTGAGACGATTCTAAAGGAGTTTGAAAGAACTCTCACTCCATAACTCCAATTCGGAGGATTCCAGACGCCGTCGGGTCTGGAGGTCTTTCCCAGAGCGTAGGCGTCACCAGAGCATCTGGGAGACGGGCTTCATCCTCCACGTGACGTCAGCGGAGGTACTAATGGGCAGACCTCTTCTCACTTCGTGAACCACGAGGGAAAGTCTCCTCTTTATGACTTCGAAGATCTGGTCAACATTTACCGATGAGAAGTTCTTACACACTGAATAAAATCGTCTGACGTCAGATAGAATAAAAGTCTTAATGAGGATGATTTTGTTCTTTGTATCTATCTGCCTATATACCAAGGGCTTCCCCCCCCAAAAAAAAAAAAACGAGTAGCTTACCCCAGGAGGCGCTGAGTAGTTGCGGCCGAAGCCATCACCTTTGCTCCAGAATGCACTTTAGGGACTGTTGGGGGGGGGAGCAGGTAAACAGTCATTGCTGGGAATAGTAGAGAAGTGTGGGATTCGAACCCGCAACTAAGCAAATGCGAGACCAGCACGCTTCCGATGACGCCACAGGGAAAGTACTGCAATTTGAATGAGAGTGCTTTCGTCTGTAAGATAATGCACATTTTCTTTTTCTTATTTCTTAAGTTGTATACAAAGTTGCAGTAAGTTACTGTACTACACATGTTTTAACTCGTAATAATATAAGTACTTTAATATTTTTACAGAGATACCCTAGCTTTTACAGAAAATATTCGGATTTTTATTTTTCTATTTTACATATTATTATTATCAGCATTATTATTACATTATTATTATTATCATCATAATTATTATTATCATTATTATTATTATTATTATTATTATCATTATTATTATTATTATTATTATTATTATTATTATTATTATTATTATTATTATTATTATTATCATTATCATTATCATTATCATTATTATTATTGTTATTGTTATTGTTATTATTATTGTTATTATTATTGTTATTATTATTGTTATTGCTATTATTGTTATTACTATTATTATTGTTATTATTATTATTATTATTATTATTGTTATTATTGTTGTTGTTATTGTTATTGTTATTGTTATTGTTATTATTGTTATTATTATTATTATTATTATTATTATTATTATTATTATTGTTATTATTATTATTATTATTATTATTATTATTATTATTATTATTTATTTTCTTACATCGTAGTCATTAGTTTCTTAAAGCTCAAAGGTTCTTCTGAGATGAATACAAGTTAGTCAGGATCGATTTCTTTAATGAGGCTGAACTTGTCTTTTGAAAGAGTTGAAAAGCCTGGTGCGTTCTCAAACATGCAGGAAAAAGCAAATGGGATATGGGATTGGTAACGTAATCTTTTTGACTTCAGAACTGCAGCGGCCATCAGCCTTTCACACAGGTCACTGTTCCGCCTACGCTAGGAATATGATAGCGTGAAAAGGATACAGCGGCGAATCAAATATCTCAGCAACATAAGAATTAAATCATACGAAAATCGCTTAACAAACTAACTTGGTCTAAAAAAGAAGAAGACTCAGAGAGGAATTAATACCGTCATTTGATATATTTGAAAGATTTCCTACCGTAGAAATTAAAAGTTTTTTCACGTTAAATACAAACCGGACGACAGGACGCCAATGATTGCCATAAACTTACAGCTGAGGCGATTGAAGATACAGTTTAAAGTTTTAAGATTCACCGAAAGAAAATATTATATTCTTCATTGGATCTCGTTATGGACCTCAAAGTCTTCTGTCGCATGTTTCATTTTTCTGTAACTAATTGTAAATCATAACACGCTACATGGATATTTCACTGGTGTCCGGCAAATCAATTCTATCTTCCACGGATTCCTCCATAGTCAGTTCCATGGTCTCAGGCGAAACAAGACACGCCCCTTTTTATTTCCTGACCAATCACATTGATGGAATGATCTTCTCAAGCCTCCGATGTGGCTCTGAAATTCCTCCAAGGCCCTTCCCAAGAGTCTGAGGTTCCAGAGGACTCCAAAGAGTTCTTCTTGTACCTCCACCCTGGCGTCTCACGTGGCTCTCAGAAACTTTCGAAGTACTCCAAGTTCTTTTCTAAGAGTCTGAAGTTCCAGAGAACTCCAAAGTGTTTTTCTAGTACTTCTATCCTGGTATCTGACGTGGCTCCCAGAAGCTTCTTCCGAAGTGCTTTCCAAATGACTACCAGGTGTCTTCCTGGTGTTTCCAGGGGTCTCCCAAGAACTTCCCAGCTATCTATCAGATTTCTTATCTGGGCGACCTCCACTTTTCTTTTCGGTACCTCGTAGGTTCTTCCTAAGTGACCTTCTGGTATCTCTTAGGAGCTTCTCAGGTACTTTCTAGTTTGCCTCCCAAGGTACTTCCGGTTTACTCCAGGTACCTCCAGTTGATTCCAGGTAGCCCCCTCCCTCTCTAACTCCCTCACCTCCCCCCCTTTCCTCCCTTCCCCCCAGTTGACTCTGTCCCCCTCCCCCCGTGACAGCTGAATGAGCGTGCCCTGATCACGTCCTCTTACACGCAAAGGAGCCTCAGACTTCTGATAAGAAAGAAAACCACTGAAAGCTTCTGGAAGGGTCTAGCTACCTGGAGGTCTTCAAGAAGGTTGGGCCAATTTGGGAAGTAAGGAGGGATTGGGAGGGGGCGGGAGGGAGGATGAGGGTAGGAGAGAGAATGGGTGGGAGGAGGAGGAGAGGGGAGGCGTGGGAGGAAGATGAGGAAAAGGTGGGAGTATGAAGAGGAGGAGAGGAGAGGGGGTAGGAGGAAGTGGAAAGAGGGAGTATAAAGACACGAAAGAAGAAGGGTGGGATGAAGAGGAGAGGGGGTGAGTGGGAGGAGAAGAGAAAGGAGGGATGGTAAGAGGAGGAAAAGAGGAGAGAGGTGGGGGAAGAGAGAGGATGGGTAGAAGGAGATGGGAAGAGAGGGGCGGAAGGAGGAAGAAGAGAGGAGAGGGAGTATAAATGAAAGAGAGGGAAATAGTAGGAGGAGAGGGAAAGGAGTAGGAGGAAGAGAGGGGAGTGTGGGAAGAAAAGAATAGAGGATGAGTGGGAGGAGGAAGGGAGGAGAGGGAGTACTGAATAGAGGAGAGGGGTGAGGGGAAGAGAAGGTAAACAGTGGTAGGAGAAGAAGAAGAAGGAATGGGTGAGAGGAGGAGGAGAGGGAAAAATGGGAGGAGGAGGAGAGGAGAGAGTGGGTGGAAGAGAAGAAGAGAGGGGTGGGAAAAAGAGGAGAGGGAATAGGTGGGAAGAAGTGGAGAGGTGACGGAGTGTAACGGGAGGAGAGGACGAAAAGGGAAAGAGAGGAAAGGGAGGGGAGGAGAGGAGGGGGGTCTACTGAGAGGGGTGGCGTAGGGGGGGAAGGGGAGGATGAAGATTGAAAGAGGGGGAGAGGGGAAGAAGAGAGAAAATATCTTCGAATGGAGGAAATGGAGAGATTGGAGGAAGAAGGTGACGAATGAGAAGTGAAGATAGGGGAGACATTGAAAAAGTATGTGTGTGAGAGAAAGAAAGAGAGAGAGAGAGAGAGAGAGAGAGAGAGAGAGAGAGAGAGAGAGAGAGAGAGAGAGAGAGAGAGAGAGAGAGAGAGAGGATTAAAAAGTTAGATGGAGAGATAAAGCGAGTAAGAATGAGAGAGAGAAGGTGGAGGAGAGGAAGAGAGAGGTCGGGAAGAAAGAAAAAAGGAGAGGGAGAGAGAGAAAAAGAGAAGACAGGAGAGGGAGGGAGAAAGATAGATGGTGGAGCGTAGATTGATACAGACAATACTTCCTGTGCTGCGAAACCGAAGAGCCTTCTGTCCTGTAGGACAATATCCCACTCGAGTGGCATATTGTCCTGTAGGACAATATCCCACTCGAGTGGCATAGAATCGCGGAGGCGGTCAGCCAAAGAGACATTTGAGAGCAGAAAGGAGTGAGGGAGGGAGGAAGCGATATTAAATGTCGGAAAAATATCGGCTTCTTTCTTCTTTGAGTGCAGATGAAGTTGAAAAAAAAGCGTCGTATTAGTCTGTAAGGGGTGTCGCTGTGGTCTCTAAAGTATCGACTGTAGGGAAATTATGCAATCAATATACCGCGCGGGATGAGGGTTGAGAAGAAGAGAAAGACAATGAGAGCGATATATATATATATATATATATATATATATATATATATATATATATTATATATATATATATATACTTATATAAATATATTATATATATATATATATATAGAGAGAGAGAGAGAGAGATAGAGAGAGAGCGGGAGAGAGAGAGAGGAAAAAAGAAGAGTAAGAGAAAACAACTAGAGGAAAGGAGAGAGAGACAGAGAGAGAGAGAGAGTAATGGAGAAAGAGAGAGTCTCTGAGACCCAAAAGGGCCAAAGTTGGCCAACTGGAAACCGAATTTTGAAAAATAAAAAGAAAGAAAAAAAAATGACAAAGAACTGAACAAGTTGAAGAAAAGGATTGAGGAAAGTTGATTTAGGAAATTGAAGGGAACGCAGACCAGAATTGAAGGACTGTCCCAAAGGCACAGGAGGAGGAGGAGGAGGAGGAGGAGGATGAGGAACATTCCCAGAGTCATCTCGACACTCGAGTCGTCCTTCGAAGGCGACACCCAAGGAGGAGGAGGAGGAGGAGGAGGAGGAGGAGTAAAAGAACATGAGGAGTAGGAAGAGGGGGAAGAGGAAGACAGCGAGGGGGAGAAAGAGAAGAGGATGAGGAGGGAAAAGAGGAAGAAGTGGATGAGGAGGGAAAAGAGGAGGAAGAGAAAGAGGAGGAGGAGGAGGAGGAGGAGGAGTAAGAGAGGAGGAGGAGGAGGAGGAGGAGTAAGAGAGGAGGAGGAGGAAGAAGAGAAGGAAACAGGGGAAGGAAAGTCTGAAGTTCGATTTGAGTGCAGAGATCAGTTCCCAACGTCCAACGGAGAGAATCGTGACGTTCAGTTCCTGACCGTGTGTATAACACAAATAGATAAACAAATGAATAAATACATAAAGATACAAATATCTAAGTAAATAAAGGTATAAAAAACAAAACAAACTTATAAATTATGATTAATTGACTAAATGAATAATTGACTGACTGATTGATTGATTGTTTTGGTTTAAAGTCGCCAATCTTCCCCTATCGGGAAGATAGGACGGTGTCCCCTACAGAGGACTTTGTAGCGTGGCATTTAATGAACCCATGCCCTTGGTTCAACTCGCCAGTGGCAGAGCTCGAACCGCCACCTCCTCAACCTTCGCCGCAAGTTGCGACGCTCTAACCCGCTCGGACAACGAGCTTCCTTTTATCAATGAAATCCATTATTGCAGAATTCAAGAGATAAATAGATGTTTTATGAATTGAGAAGTAAATAAAGGAAAGTAAATAAAGAAGAGGTAGAAGTATTAGCAGAGTTAGCATACAGTTCGAGTTTTCTTTGGCTGCCTGTACACACACACACACACACACACACACACACACACACACACACACACACACACACACACACACACACACACACACACACACACACACACACACACACACACACACACACCATACACATACCACACACACACACACACACACACACATATATATATATATTATATATATATATATATATGTACATATATATATTCATATATATATATACATATATATATATGTATATATATATATATGTATATATATAGTATATAAAGATATACACTGTATATATATACTATACACATGTACAAGTTATGCCTCACGGGAAATCAAGAGGAAAATCTAGAAAAAGTAATGAATTATTCACCAGTGGCGCAATTTAACATCTAATTGTTTTATTCCAAGAGTAGACGCCGAGGGTCCCAGCTCTCATCCGGGAGAGTAACTACCGTCGATCACGGGGCCAGTACGTGATCTAGGACCATGGCGAGCCACATTTATTTGAAAATGAAACATATTTTTTATTTCTTTTATCTATTCATTCAGTTATTTATGTATTCATTTATCTATTTGTTTATTCATTTATTTATTAATGTAATCATCTATTATTTATTTTATTTATTTGTTTACTTATTCATTTCATTTGGTCTTGTTGCTGCTGACCTACTTCAAGGAAGACGAAAGAAATAGATGAGAACTCGTCCTCGGGGAAATGATGTCATCAAATATTTCTTCTCTATATATTTCACTTTCACAGTGAGAATATGAATACAGCGAGGTTATTAAACTATGGAGAATGTTTACACTTTAACAAATATGTTTTTAAGTGAATGTTTATATATATATATATGTATATATATATATATATATATATATATAAACAAACTCAATGTCCTTATATCATTACTACAAAAGGTATATATGTGTATATAAAGATATGATATCTGATTATACTATCTCCCTGTGAATGAGTTGCCTTTCATTTACATGGTTTAGTAAAAAAATGTTCTCTATGCAAAAGATTGTGATTTCATGGTCGTGGATCACGTGCTGGATTCGTGATCGCCAGCCAATCCCCCTCCGGATAAGAGCTCGGATTCTCATCGTCTTTCCCGGTCGCCCCTTGGAGTGAAACAATCAAATTAAGCTCGATTGCTCCGCTGAAGAACTGATCTTTTCTTTCTCTCTCTCTCTCTTTTTTTTTTTTTTTTTGCAGAATTCAGTCTTAAGTGATTTCTCATGAGACTTAAATTGGAGTAATTGCGTAAAGCCCAACTAAAGTGATTATGTGTATCTACTACATTAGTCTGAAACACACCTCTGTTGTACTTTTTTTATACAAATTTTACAGAAAATATTCGTACGAACTGTACATGTAATTATGTATAAACGCGTGTAGATTTATATGTGTATGTATGTATGTATATATGTATGTATGTATGTATATATGTATGTATGTATGTATGTATATATGTATGTATGTATATATGTATATATGTATGTATGTATGTATGTATGTATATATGTATGTATGTATATATGTATATATGTATGTATGTATGTATGTATGTATGTATGTATGTATGTATGTATGTATATATGTATGTATGTATGTATGTATGCATGTATGTATGTATGTATGTATGTATGTATGGTCACTGTTTCTTATCTAATAAGTTTATGGTTTGGACCTCTATTACCTTATTTTGTAATTTATATATATTTTCTTTTATTCTTTTTTAAACCATGACACAGCCACTTTTGTTAATTATTTTTGAGCACTTGTACCGAGAAATCCTGCCACCTCTCTCTCTCTCTCTTAGTTGGCGAATCTTCTCCAATGTCTGTACACAATGACCTCTCTCGATTTGAAACGCATATTTGCAATCTTCATCTAGAACGTTTTCTTTTATGTCTAATTTTATTTTCTTCATTTCAGGTATGGATCATAGAATACAGATCTTAGAGGAATCCTAAGGTAATGTGTTGTCAATATATTTTTATTATGATCATGTTGATGTAGTTTTATGTTTTTTTTATATTTTTGTTCGATTCAAAGTCTTTTATGTTTGTTAATATGAGATTTTTTCTCAATTTGTTTTAGCTCATTTTCTCCCGAGCTATTTTCATTCTTTCTTTTTTGGTCTTATATGAACCACGCTGAATTAGCGGTCGAGCGGGATACTATTACAACATTGAGCCGTGTGTGTGTGTGTGTGTGTGTGTGTGTGTGTGTGTGTGTGTGTGTGTGTGTGTGTGTGTGTGTGTGTGTGTGTGTGTGTGTGTGTGTGTGTGTGTGTGTGTGTGTGTGTGTGTGTGTGTGTGTGTGTGTGTGTGTGTGTGTGTGTGTGTGTGTGTGTGTGTGTGTGTGTGTGTGTGTGTGTGTGTGTGTGTGTTTGTGTGTGTGTGTGTGTGCGTGTATGTGTGTGTGTGTGCGTGCGTGCACGCGCGTATCCATATGTATTCTAATGCGCATTTATATGAAATAGGAGGAGAATAACCGGGAATGACAGCATGCATTTGTTCAACTCCGTGATGCTCCTTTTAATAATTGTCACGGCGTCTCCGCAGTACGATCATCTCGTTTTGGAGAGCATAACTGCTGATTAGAAATATCGAAATGTGTTTTATAAAACACACTTATTTCACCTCTAATGACTCATTCGAACCGATTCAGAGCTCGCGAAATTGTTATCTTGAGCGAAATGGGTTGGGTAAGTATGAGTGTGTATCAGAATTCCGATAATAATAAAGAGACAGAGACCACAAATGACGTCATTTTTCTTTGATTTCTTCGTTTTGTTTTCTAATTCTGCTTAGAAACATGGTAAGCAAAAATAAAGATAAATGAATAAATGAATAAGTAAATAAATGAATGACTAAATAAATGAATAGATAAAGAAATGATCAAATGAAATAGAATGACATCAATTATTTACTAAAGATCTCATAATCATAGGAGTTTCAATGTCTCAGGGAGGACCGGAAGGGATTGTCAATCAAAAATAATGGGATTGGCACGAGAAAGAAAATCACTGTCGACATTAAGGAATTGACACAAGACAAATAAGATGCCACCCAATCCTAGTGGATTGGCACTCGACAGTTAGGTATTGGCACAGTACAAAAAATATTGGCATCCAATCCTACGAGATTGGCACTGAGAAGACATTTGGCCTTAAAGTATTGAAAATCTTCCCTAAAGAATTGAAAATCGACCCTAAAGAATTTAGAATCGACTCTACAGGGTTTGCACATCATCCTAAAGGATTGGCACTTGATCCTAAATGATTGGCACCCATTCCTAGGGGATTAGGACAAAAAAAGGCTTTCAATCCTAATGGATTGGCGCTTGGTCATAAAGGATTGTGAAAAAAAAATTACTTTCAACCCTAAAGGATTTACACTTGATCCTAAAAGATTGTCGCCCAATCCTATGGAATTGGCATTAAAAAAAGTAATTCGAGCCTGCATGATTGGCATTTGATGGTAAATGATTGACACCCAATCCTAGGAGATTGACACAAAGAAAAACATTGGTATTCGACCCTAAAGGATTAGGATTCGACCCTAAAGGATTGGCATTTGTCCTTACATGATTGGCACTTGATCCTAAATGACTGGCACCCGACCGAATGACTGCAAGACTGGCATATCGCCTCGTCCCCTTTCTCTCCACTAATGGACTCCTTCAATGGGTCTTTTGACAACATGCGAGGATGAGAGAGTGTAGTGGGGTGGAGTAGGGGTGGGGAAGGGTGGAGGAGGGTGAAAGAGGGGTGGAGGAAGGTAGGGGAGAGTTGCAGGAGTGCGGAGGAGGGGTGGATGGGGTGGAATAATCATACACTGTTCGTGATCATTTTGCGCAGGCGCTCTTCCCGTTTTCTATTTTGGGACTTCTAAGACCCTCTTCGTGCCAAGTGCCACCTGGATTATTCATCGCCGTGGCACACTCTTGGGCAGGGCCAGTGAGTGCCACTTCCGCTACTGATCCCTGAGGTATTCCGGTAATTCCCCTCCACGGGAAAAGGGGCCAAGTCATCCATCCCACATTCTCAACTCATTACTCACCTCCTCTTCCTCCTCCTCCCGATGACATAAAAATCACCGGTAAAGTCACAACCCCCAAAGAGAAAGAAGCTCTGCAATCCGATCTAGACAGATCATCAACTTGGGCTAGCAAGTGGCAAATGAAATTTAACGTTAACAAATGTAAAGTCATGCACATTGGAAGTAACAATAATCACGTCCAATACAAAATGAATGTCGAAATACTGGATTTAGCAGACAAGGAAAAATATTTTGAAGTTTTAATATCGAATGATTTGAAGCCAAGTCAACATTGCTCAGAAATTGTTAAAACAGCAAATAGATTGATTGGCTTTATTGGACGAGTCTTCGAAAATGAATCAGAAAAGATATTGCTAAAACTTTATAATTCCTTGGTCCGTCCCCATCTTCAATAATGCGTACAATTTTGGTCCCCATACTACCAGAAAGATATTAACAAACTAGAAAGAGTCCAACGAAGAGTAACTATAATGATACCAAGGCTAAGAAAAATACCGTATGAAGAAAGACTTAAAAGTCTAAATTTATTCTCACTTTCAAAAGGCAGTATGCGAGGAGACTTCATCGAAGTTTTTAAAGTGTTCAAAATCTTTGACAACATCAATGTCGAATATTACTTTTCATTAGACCAATCAAATACAAGAAGACGCCACGATTTTAAAGTAACTGATAAAATATTTTCTTCGAATGAAAGTAATCTTTTTTTCTTTAACAGGGTTATTAATGTGTGGAATTCGTTACCATCCATCGTCGTTGAAAGTAACACAATGACAACATTCAAAAATCGTTTAGATAAATATTTGGACTCTGATCCGCAAATAGAATATCATCCTTTGCAATAAAAGATCTGACAGCCCGGCATCTAACTGGCTAGGATAGTGGTAGCAGTAGTATTTAGTTCTTTTTCTGTCGCTCCTTGCTGTCCTGTTTCTTCACTGTAGTTTAGTATAGTTAACACAAACACCCTCATAAGGGCAAGTACGCCAGTTGTTGTTTATTTTTCCTTTATGTTCCTTTGTAGTCCTACTCCTCCTCTCCTCGTACTCTTCATTTTCCTCTTTCTTCTCCTCATCTTCCTACTATTCTTTTTCCTCTTCGTCTCACCCTACCTCTTTTTTTTCCTCTTCCTTCTCCTCCTCCTCTCTCTATTCTGCCACTTCTTCCTTCTTTTCCTCTTTCTTCTCCTCCTCTTTTTCTTCTCATCCTCTCCTTCTCGTCCTCGTCCTCTTCATCCTTCTTCCCTTATTCTGTTTTGTCCTCTTCCGTTGTGTTTTGGTCTTTCTTCTCCTATTCACCCTCCTTCCTTTTCTCCTCCACTTTTTTCCTCCTTCTCAATCCAGTTATTCCCTTATTTTCATAGAAAGCATCGCATAAGGTGTTAGTCGTGTCTCCTTAATCTTTGCTCTCCCAGTTTCTAAAAAAAAGCTAAGGATGTCGACATAAAAAAAAAAAAAAATCTTCCACGACGCGATGAAGAAACCGCAAGCGTTAAGTACATTACCTCAGCCTTCAGGGTACTTGAAAACTTGCCTCCTCGCGCCTTCAAGTTTTTTTGAGAGGACGTCGAGGAATCCCCCGAGGGCCTTGAAGGCCATCGGTGGCCTCGGGAGCCTTGTCAAAAAAAAAAAAAAAAAAAAAAAAAAAAAGTCTTCAGAGATTCAGTCTTATCCAGAACGTACTGGCAGAAGTTATCTATACAATATATATATATATATAAATATATATATATATATATACATATATATAAATATATATATATTACAGATGAAAAATGTAATCACACATTTGTCAATAACGTAGAACCACTGTTGGAGTAGAAAAGACAGCACGCCCTCTCTTATTTGTATCTACTGAAGAGGATTGCAGTTTGCAATCGAAATATATAGATTCCCCGTTTCCAGTCTCTTCTACTCCAACAGTGGTTTTCTACGTTATATATAAATATATATATATATATATATATATATATATATATATATATACATATATATGTATATATATAAGTATATATATAAATATATATATATATAAGTATATTATAAAACATATGTATGTATACATACATATATATGTATATATATATACATATACATATATATATATATATATATATACATGTATATATATTCTGTTAAAACCGACAGCAAAAAAAATTGAGTAACTTTTTCCGTGAGCTCTCAAGCTTGCGAAAAGTAGATATCTTGTAGGGGGAGAGAGAGTAAATCAAATTTCCAAAACTCATAGGAAACACAAAAGTTATAATGAGCACAAAAATACAGCACAGAGTAAATAAAAATGCAAGAAATTAATACGAAAAATACAGCACACAAAAACAAAAACAAGCAGAACAAATTAAATATCAAGACGTTTCGCAGATCTTTCTGCATCCTCAGTTGAAGTTAAGAAAAAGGGAAAGGGAGCATGTTTTAAATGAAATGAAAAACACGGGGAGAAGTCACTGTGTTATGACTGGAGGAGGTCCCACGTATGTCCCACGTATGGGTTCGGCGCCAATCTGCCTCTCAATCTTTCAGAACGACGTAAAGCTGTACGCTCTTCCCTTTGGCGGGGAATGAGAGGCCTCTGTGGAGGAGACTCCGATTTCCTGGGGTTGTCCATCTGGCTCTTCCGAACAGGTTTCATGCTGAGGAGGCGTAGTCATGTACTTACCTATTAATGGCAGGTTGCAGCTCCTTTATCCAGATGGCTTCCAGGATGGCCAGGCGCTGTGACCTCTTCTTTTGCCACAGCTTTGGTGTTTTTGACCACAGTCTCCCTATCGAGGTGGCGTCGGTGCTGGGTCCAGTGGTGTTGCATAGGTCCTCCGTGTTGCAAGTGCATAGTGATTCTCCTGGATAATGTGGTGGTCGTCCTTCCCACGTAGGCTGAAAGGGGCGTGTATTCCTCCTCTGGGCATGTGTATTTGTATACTACGTGGGATTTACGAACTTCCTGAGGTTCTGCTGCGTGGTTGTTTTTAAAGAAGAGAAGAGGCCTTTCTACTGTTGTAAATGATTGTGAACGACAATTTGTCACTTTATTTTTTTGGGAACCACATTTCTATAGATTATGTTTTTTATAATCTTCTCATCCTCCTTGTATTTGGTAGACATGTAAGCCATGTAGAACACCTTAATTGCGGTCCCTTCGTGTTCTACTGTAGTGGGGCGTGTTTGTTTGTACAAATTGTCGATCATTCTGCGGGGATTGGCTTGGACCTCGTGATTCGTGTATTCATTGTTGATAAGGAGTTGGTGGACCCGATCAAACTCCTTCTGAGTGTCACTCCAAGAAGAACAGTGGCTGAGGGCTCTTCTGAAAAAGGCACTAACTGTGGCGTCTTTGTGTCTCTGGGGACACTCGCTCTCTCCATTCATGCACAGTCCGGAATTGGTATCTTTGACGTGGACACGACGTGAGACCTCCTCCAGTTACAAGACGGTGACTTCTCTCCGTGCTTTTCATTCCATTCAAAAGATGCTCCCTTTTCCCTTTTCTTCATTTCAACTGAGGATGCAGAAAGATCTACGAAACGTCTTGATATTTAATTTGTTCTGCTTGTATTTTGTTTTGTGTGCTGTATTTTTCGTATTAATTTCTTGTATTTTGTTTGCTGTGTGCTGTATTTTTGTGTTCATTATAACTTTTGTGTTTCCTATGAGTTTTTGGAAATTTGATTCACTCCTTCTCCCCCTACCAGAAATCTACTTTTCGCAAGGTTGAGAGCACACGGAAAAAGTTAATTAATAATTCTTTTGCTGTCGTTTTTAACGGAATATGCCTTAGAGAGAATCTCCTGCCACGCTTCACCAATACACACACACACACACACACACACACACACACACACACACACACACACACACACACACACACACACACACACACACACACACACACACACACACACACACACACACACACACACACATATATATATATATATGACAAATGTTCACCTTGTAAACTTTTATAGTCTTCACGACTGTAAAGTGTGCAAAGAAGAGCCTTACCTCAAAAATATCAAGTGTGAAGGAGCAAGATGGTGCCCAAACCACACCAAACAACCAAACCTTCATTCATCTCGTGACCTCCGAAGAGAAGTGAACTCGGGACTTTCGTGCTGCTGCTGCTGCCGCCGGAATAATTAGGTCCGAAGGAGGTGGCGTGTTTCTATGGCAACACAAACTTTTCACGCTGAACGTGGCGTGAAAAAGGACAATGCCGCCATAATGTGAGTGTATATAGGACGTTTCGTGCGGCTAAATAGGACATCACGCATGTCCATATTGGGCTTATTCTGATATTAGACTGTGTATGCGTTTAATATCAAGCCTGATGTGAACTCACGGGGTGCATTGGGTGGTGAAATGAGACAAAAAAGGACAAAATGAAAAAAGTAAAAACAAAATTGGTTGTGACCTTATGAGGTACAAAGCAATATCACATTTCTCCGTTCCCTCTCCCTCTTCCCCTCCCCTCTTTTCTATCTCTCTCCCCTCTCTCCTCCCCTCCTTTCCTCTCCCTCTCCCCTCCCGTCCCCTTCCCTTATCTCCCTTTACCCCTCTTCCTTGTTTCATTCCCTCTTCCCCTCCCCTACCGTTCCTCTCCGTCTCCCCTCCTCTCTCTCCCCTCCTCTCTCTCCCCTCCTCTCTCTCCCCTCCTCTCTCTCCCGCTTCTCATTCTTCCCTTCTCTCCCTCTTCCTTCTCACCCTCATCTTTTCTTCTTCCCTTTGTTTCTTCCTCTCCCCCTCTTCTTCTCTTCTTCTCCTCTTCACCACCACTCCTCTATTTCCTTTCGCTTCTTTTTCGCCTTCCCCCTCCCCCCTCTCTCTCTTTCTCTCTCCGCTTCTGCAATTTTGTCTTTCTTTCTCTATTCCTCTTTTCTCCTCCACTTTCTCCACTTCCGGTCCTCCCCTTATCTCAGGTGTCCTCTCCAGTCCACCTCTCTCTCTCTCTCTCTCTCTCTCTCTCTCTCTCTCTCTCTCTCTCTCTCTCTCTCTGAATGCCGACAGGAGACCTTTTATTTGATAACTAGGTCGGATGTAAAAGAAATTAATAGTGATAAATAAGTAAATAAATAAGCAAATAGATAAATGAATATAAAGATAATAATATAAATAATAATAAATAGAATAAGTAAGTAAATGCATAGGTATAGTTAGATAATAAACAAACAGGTAAATATTAAATAATGATAGATTGACATATAAATAATAATGAATGTGAATCATGCAAATAATAATAAATAAACAGACAAATGATAACAAAACAAATAAACAAATAATATAAAATAAATCAGTCATCACAGCATCTTAGGTGTTTATTTAAATGATTCTTAAAGCTTCGAACTGAACTACATTGCACTGCCTCTGCAGGAAGTTTATTCCATTCATTAACTACACGGTTGGCGAAGTTGTTTCTACCCACTTCCAAATTAAATCTATTTCCTGACAATTTGAGACCATTGTTTCTTGTCTGATTCTCATTCAGTGTGAACATTTTGTCACTTTTGATGTTGCCAATTCCCTTTAGAATCTTAAAGACCTGTATCAAGTCACCTCTGAGTCTACGCTTTTTTAGGGAAAACAGATTCATATGTCTTAGTCGAATTTTGTATGATTTATTTTTGACATTTGGAATTAGTTTTGTGGCTTGTCAGGCCGTTGTACTTTTCTCAATCTGTCAATGTTTTTAATGAGATTCGGTGACCATACGGAAACAGCATATTCCAAATGTGGACGAACTAACTCTCTCTCTCCCTCTCTCTCTCTCTCTCTCTCTCTCTCTCTCTCTCTCTCTCTCTCTCTCTCTCTCTCTCTCTCTCTCTCTCTCTCTTTCTCTTTCTCTGTCTCTCTCTCTCTTCCCCTTACCTCTCCCTATTTTCCTCCCCTACCACTCCCTCCCCTCCCTCCACTCCACCCTTTCCTCTCCTCTTTTGTTCCTCTCCCCTCTCTCATTTCCTTCCCTACCCTCTCTCTCCCCTTTCTCCCACTCCTCCTCCTCCCCTTCCTTCTACTCCTCCTTTTCCCCTCTCTCCTCCTCTCCATTTTCTCCTAACCTCCCCTCCATCTTCTTCCTGCTTATACCTCCCTCCTTCACTCCTTCCCTCTCCCTCTCACCCTTCCCCTACCCCTCTCTCCTCCCCTCCTACCCTCCGACCCCATCCTCCCCCTCTTACCTTTCCCTCCCCTCTCTTCCCTCGCTCCCTCCCCTCCCTCCCTCCCTCCCTCCATGTTCAGGAGGACGCCCGCCTAATTAACATCTCCTCACGCAAGGCCCTCCACCCCTCCAGCCCTCCACACGTAGAGGGAGGAAGAGAGAGAGAGAGAGAGAGAGAGAGAGGCTGCCCTCCCTTGCTTCCCAAAGTGGAGGGGGGTCGATGTAATCCAAGATACTACAACGCGGAATAATACAACAACATACAATACAATGACAATGATACAGTATACATTCCTTCTGGATATTATCTTTCTTCTTCCCCCCCTAATCGCCAACCTCTCTTCCCTTCCCTTTCATTCTCTCCCCAGCCTTCTTCCCCCTCCTCCTCCTCAACCTTCTTCTCCCACCTCCTTCTTTACCTACCCTCCTCTCCCTCCACTTCTCCCCTCCCCTCCCCTCCCCTCCCCTTCCCCGCCTCTCCTTCTCCACTCCCCCTTCTCTCTCTCTCTCCACTTCTCCCCTCCCCTCCTCCTTCCCCTCCCCTCCTCCTTCCCCTCCCCTCCACTCCCCTCCTTCTCCCCTTGCTCCTCCTTCTCACCACCCCCTTCCTTCTCCCTCTCCCTACTTCTCCCCTCCCCTCTTTCTCCCCTCCTCCCTCCTCCTCCCCTCACCTCCTTCTCACCTCCCCTCCTCCCCCTCCTCCCCCTCCCCTCTTTCTCCTCCCCTTCCTTCTCCCCTCACCTCCTCCCCTTCCCTCCTTCTCCCCTTTCCCCTCCTTCTACCCTTCCCTCCTCTCTTTCCCCCTCCTTTCCACCATCCCCTTCTATCTCTCCCTCCCCTCTATCTTCCCTCCCCTCCTTCTCCCCCTCCTCTTCCTTCTCCCCCTCCTCTTCCTTCTCCCCTTCTCCCTCCTCCTCCTCCCCTCCTTCTCACCATCCCCTTCATTCTCCCTCTCTTCCCCCTCCCCTCCTCCTCTTCCCTTCCTCCTCTTCCCCTCCTCCTCTCCCTTCCTCGTCTTCCCCTCCTTCTCTCCCTCCCCCTCCCATCCTCCCCTCCCCTTTTTCTCCCCTCCCCTCCTCCCCCTCTCCCCTCCCCTCCTCCCCATCCCCTCCTCACCTTCACCTCCCCTCCTCCCCCTCCCCTCCTTCTCCCCTACCCCTCCCTTGCCACCTTCCCCTCCTTCTTCCCTACCCCTCCCTTGCCACCTTACCCTCCTTCTTCCCTACCCCTCCCTTGCCACCTTCCCCTCCTTCTCCCCTACCCCTTTCCTCCTCCCCTCCCCTCCTTTTCCCACTACCCCTCCTTTTCTCCCCCTAGCCCTCATCCTTCCCCCCCTTGTCTTTCTTACCCCTATTCCCCTCAACCCTTATTCTCTCCCCTTCCTTTCCTTCTCCCCTCCTCTTCCCCCCTCCGTCCCCCCTCCCCGATCCCCAGCCCCCGTTCTCTCTCCCCTTCCCTTACCTTCTCCCCTTCTCTTGTTCCCCTCCGTCTTCCCCCCTCCCCCAATCTCCAGTTTCACCTTTCTCTTCCCTCTGTGCTTCCTCCTCCTCCTCTTCCTCCACCTCTTCCTTTACTCTCTTCTCTTTGTAATCTCCTTTCTCTCAGCCTCCACATAATTCTCATATTTCTCCTCCTCCTCCTCCTCCTCTTCCTCCCCTCTTCCTCCTCTTCTTTCTCCTACTCTTCCTCCTCCTTCTCCTCCTCTTCCTCCACTTCTTTCTCTTCCTCTTCCTCCTATTCCTCCTCCTTTTCTCTTCTTCCTCCTCTTCCTCTTTCTCCTCCTGTTCCTCTTCCTCGTTCCGTTCTTCATCACATCATCGCAATTCACAACTTGAATATTTTGGTTTCCGTCAAACGGTTTCTTTAAGAAATTAAAAAGATCTTATCGCCATTTCAAGATCGCAAAAGAGACCTCGCTGCCAACGCGTCACGTGACCAAGCACTGATGCAACGCTGAGTGCCGAGGATCGATAGAGTTGAGCGGCGTCACACGGGTGTAATGTACCAATCGAAACCCTTCCATGTACAACAAAGTACTGTACTGTACATCGGCCTTTGATTAAGACACATCAACTCTCCTGACATGTAATCCCTCTCTCTCTCCCCTCCCTTCCCCTTCCTTACCCTCCCCACCCTCCGCTCTCCTCCCCTTCCCTCTCCTTCCCTCTCCCCTCCCCTCCCCTTTCCCCTCCCCTTTGCCCTCTCCTTTCCTCCCTTCCCCTTTCCTCCCTTCCCCTTTCCTCACTTTCCTCTCCTCCATTCCCTCTCCTTCCCCCTCCATTCCACTCCCCTTCTCTCCCTCCCCTCCCCTCCCCTCTCATTTCTTCCCTCCCTCCCTCCCTCCCTCCCCCACTCCCTCCCTCCCCTCCCTTCCCCTCCCCTCTCATTTCTTCCCTCCCTCCCTCACTCCCTCCCTCCCTCCCTCCCTCCCTCCCTCCCTCCCTCCCTCCCTCCCTCCCTCCCCTTCCCTCTCCTTCCCTTTCCTTCCCTCCCATTCCCTCCATCCCTTACCTTCCCCTCCCCTCTCCTCCCTTCCCTCTCTTTCGCCTCTCTCCTCCCTCCCTTCCCTCCCTCCTCTCCTTCCCTCCCCTCTCCTTCTTTCCCTCTCCTTCCCCTCTCTCCTTCCCTCTTCCCTCTCCTTCCCTCCCATGCCTTTCATCCCCTACCCTCCCCTCCCCTCTCCTTCCCTCCCCTCTCTTCCCTTCCCTCTCCTTCTCCCTCTCTCCTTCCTCCCCTTTCCTCCCTCTCCTCTCCTTCCCTCTCCTTCCCTCCCCTTTACTCCCTCTCCTTCTCTCCCATCTCCTCTCTTTCTTCCCTCCCTCCCTCCCTCTCTCTCCCCTCATTCTCGCAAACACTTCATTTTCTTTGTTCACTTCCAGTCCCTCCATCTCCCTCCCTGTCCCCTCCACCCACCTCCTCATTACCTCCTACCCTCCCCTCTCCTCCTCCATCTTTGTCCCTCCATCTCTATAGCGTCCTGTAAACCATCACTAATCTTCTTTGAGTTGATCTTGATTAAAGACATTTGGCGCCTCCACTTTCACTTCTTCTTCCCCCTCCACCCCAACCTCCACCTTGACCATTACCTCCACCTCTACCTCCACCTCCACCTGCACCTCCACCTCCGCCCCCACCTCCACCTCCATCTCCACCTCCAACCCACCTCCATCTTCACCTCCACCTGCACCTCCACCTCCGCCCCCACCTCCACCTCCATCTCCACCTCCAACCCACCTCCATCTTCACCTCCACCACCACCAATATTACCACTATCACCATCACCACTTACGTCACCAACTCCACCTCACCACAACTACCACTAAGTCCAATATTACCACCACCACCACCACGAACACTACCACCAGCTCTACCACTACCACCACCATCATTACCATCATCAAATCCACCACCACCCCAAGCATCATCAAACCACAACCCATACCACCACCGCTAAATCAACCACCACCACCACCACCACCTACGCCACCGCTTCCTCCTCCTCCACCTCCTCTTCCTCCTCCTCCTCCTCCGCCTCCTCTCCTCACACGCCCCCCCACCCACCCCCTCTCCCGGCGTTGAATCGTCTCGGTATTGGAGGCGGATTAGGCCAATCTCCCTTAATTCTCCCACTCCTCCACCACTTCTCCACCACCATCACCGCCCACAACTCTCAGACACAACAGACCTCCCCTTCATCCTCACCCTCCACCAACCTCAGAGTCGAGTTTCTTCTTCTTCGTCTTCGTCTTGTCTTCGTCTTCTTCTTCTTCTTCCCTTTCATCGTTTCCTTCTTCCTTTTCCTTTTCTTTGTTGTTCCCTCTTCTCTTCTCTTATTCCTTCTACTCCTCCTACCTCTCTTCTTTCTGTGTCTTCTCTTCCTCTTCTTCACCTACTTTTCCTCCTCCTCCTCCTCCTTTTCATTGCACGACAGCGGCGCGAGATATTTCAAGAGGATAGAGGCGCTGGTAAACTACAGCTCATAGCCTCCTCCTCCTCCTCCTCTTCATTTTTCTCCACTTCACCTTATCCTCCTCCTCCTGACACCCCCTCTCCCCTCCTCCTCCTCCTCCTCCTCCTCCTCCTCCTCCTCCTCCTCGGCCTCCTATTACTACTCGTGTTTACCCCCCTTTCTTCTCTCTTTGTCCTCCTCCTTCTCCTTATGCTTCTCCACCTTCTCTTCCTCTTCCTCCTCCTCCTCCTCCTCCTCGGCCTCCTATTACTACTCGTGTTTACCCCCCTTTCTTCTCTCTTTGTCCTCCTCCTTCTCCTTATGCTTCTCCACCTTCTCTTCCTCTTCCTCCTCCTCCTCCTCCTCCTCTTCATCCTTCTTGTCCTTCTCCTGCTCATGCTCACCTCCTCCCTTCTTATACCTCCTCCTCCTACTCCTCTTCCTCCATCTCCTACTCCTCACCCTCCTCGTCCTGATCCTCAATCTTCTCCTTCTCACTATCCTCCCCTCCTTATCCTCCTCCTCCTCCTCCTCCTTCTCTTCCTCCTTTTTTTCTCCTCCTGATCTTCCTCCCCTCCTCCTCCTCCTGCTCTTTCTCCTATTTTTGCTGCCCTTCCTCCTATTTCTCCTGCCCTTCCTCTTATTTCTCCTGCCCTTTCTTCAATTTCTCCTGCCCTTTCTTCTATTTCTCCTGCCCTTCCTCGTATTTCTCCTGCCCCTCCTCCTATTTCTCCTGCCCTTCCTCCTATTTCTCCTGCCCTTCCTCTTATTTCTCCTGCCCTTCTTCCTATTTCTCCTGCCCTTCCTCTTATTTCTCCTGCCCTTCCTCCTATTTCTCCTGCACTTCCTCCTATTTCTCCTGCCCTTCCTCTTATTTCTCCTGCCCTTCCTCCTATTTCTCCTGCCCTTCCTCTTACTTCTCCTGCCCTTTCTCCTATTTCTCCTGCCCTTCTTCCTCATTCTTCTCCTGCCCTTCTTCCTCTTCTTCCTTCTCCTTCTCCCCTTCTTTTCCCTCCTACTCCTCTTCCTCCTCCTCCTCCTCCTCCTCCTCCTCCACTAGTGTGCGAACTTCGATGTGGAGATTTCCGAGTTCGAGGAAGCCAATTGTCGAACTCATCGGTGGCGGCGCGGGCCGGAAGGGGGGAGGGGGGAAGAGGGGGGAGGAAGGGGAGGTGGGGAGAGGGGAGAGAGAAAGAGAGAAAGGGAGACGGGGTAGAGTAGGGGGAGGGAGAAGGAGGGGAGAGGAAGAGGGGGAGAGAAAGGGGGAAGGAATAGAGATGGGAAGAGGGAGAGAGGAAAGAGCGGGGGTAGAGTGGGGGAGAGGGGGAGAAGGGGAGAGTGGGGTAAGAGGGGAGAAAGAGGAGGGGGAGAGAGGGAGAGGGGATGAGGGGGAAGAGAGGGGGAGAGAGTGGAGAGGGGGAGAGAAGGGAGAGTGGGGTAAGAGGGGAGAAAGGGGAGGGGGGTAGAGGGAGAGAGGATGAGGGGGGAGAGAGGGGGAGAGAGTGGAGAGGGGGAGAGTAAAATCCTGTTCTTGCGGAGACCCTGAGTGTCTTCGGGAGATCCCACCGCTTCCCAAAGTGGATCGATGGCAAAATGGAGGTGGATGGAGGTGGATTAGAGGTGGATATGGGCCC
Source organism: Oratosquilla oratoria (assembly GCF_046742065.1). NCBI lineage: Eukaryota > Metazoa > Arthropoda > Malacostraca > Stomatopoda > Squillidae > Oratosquilla > Oratosquilla oratoria. The sequence continues at coordinate 936,154 of NC_134800.1, read as the reverse complement.
GGGGAGGAGGAGGAGGAGGTGGTGATGGTGGATTTGGTGGTGGAGCTGGTAGTAGTAGTGGTGGTGGTGGAGGAGGTGGTGGAGGTGGTGGAGGTGGTAGTGTTGGTGGTGGTAGTGAAGGGGATAGTGGTGTTGGTGGTATGGGTGAAGGAGGTGGTGGTGATGATGGAGGTGGTGGTGGTATGGATGATGGTGAAGGGGTTAGGGGTGGTGGTGGTATGGTGTTAGTGGTGGTATGGGTGGTGGTGGTATGAGTGGTGGTGGTATGGGTGGTGGTGGTATGGGTGGTGGTGGTATGGTGTTAGTGGTGGTATGGGTGGTGGTGGTATGGTGTTAGTGGTGGTATGGGTGGTGGTGGTATGGTGTTAGTGGTGGTATGGGTGGTGGTATGGTGTTAGTGGTGGTATAGGTGGTGATAGTATGGTGTTAGTGGTGGTATGGTGTTAGTGGTGGTATGGGTGGTGGTGTCATGGTGTTAGTGGTGGTATGGATGGTAGTGGTATGGGTGGTGGTGGTGAGTTTATATGGGTTTTCAGCCGATGTGAATCGGGTCAGGGTTTGTCAATATTGGGGCTCAGCTGGAGAATGTTTGTCTTTGTAGCTCCTCTCTTATCTCTCTCTCTCTCTCTCCTTCTCGTTCTCGCTCTCTCTTTCTTGTTCTGTTCCTCCATCGCTCTCTCTTTTTCTCTTCATCTGTCTCAATCTCTCTCTCTCTCTCTCTCTCTCTCTCTCTCTCTCTCTCTCTCTCTCTCTCTCTCTCTCTCTCTCTCTCTCTCTCTCTCTCTCTCTCTCTCTCTCTCTCATAGGTAAGCTTAGGTAAAATTATGTAAGGTTAGATTAGGTTACGTTAGGTTAGGTTACGTAGATATTAGACAAGATTAGGTAATGTTATTATAGGTAAGGTTAGGTAAAGTTCGCTAATAATGAATAACATTAGAATGTTTTGCGACTGGACAAGTGTTACCAAAATACCGCCAAACGAATTGCAGTATTCATAGGAAATGGCGTATTTGGCCTATTTTTTTTTACATAGCAACGTCGGTTTTATCGCCTTGAGTGGCGATATCTTGGTCTTAATGTACTCAGGAGGGTAGAGAGGAAAGTTGATGTCAATTTTTCCACTACGGATCATCCCGAGATTGAAAGAGAGAGAGAGAGAGAGAGAGAGAGAGAGAGAGAGAGAGAGAGAGAGAGAGAGAGAGAGAGAGAGAGAGAGAGAGAGAGAGAGAGATTGAAAGAGAGAGAGAGATTGAAAGAGAGAGAGAGAGAGAGAGAGAGAGAGAGAGAGAGAGAGAGAGAGAGAGAGAGAGAGAGAGAGAGAGAGAGAAGTAAATAAAATTGATCACATTCGACCGGATTAATTAGAAAGTGACGAATAATGGGATTATAACAGTATTGTGATTTCACCGAGTGACTGTCAGCGGGGTTGCAATCTTTCGTGACGGTTTAGTTTCTATGTTTACTTAATTATTTCCAGATCTAGGTGATCCTGTCACTCTTTCTATATTTTTTCTAGGTGGAACCCGAAATTCAAGTCCAGATTATATATATATATATATAAAAAAAAAAGTTTTTATCAGTGAAAAATCAAGTTTGATACATTCTGCCTTGAGCCTTTCTTCTTCTTCTTCTTGTTCTGCATCATGTTTCCCGCACGTTCCTCGGGATCCATTTTCAATCATTTTGAATTTCTTCCTTAAAAAAAAAAAAGGAAAAATAGGGGAGCAGAGGGATTGGGGAAAATGGAGGGGTGAGGGAGGGGAAGGGGAGGGGTAGGGGTAGGGGAAGGGAAGGAATAGGAGAAGAGGCAGGGTGAGGGTGAGGGTGAAGAAAGGGTGAAGGAGGGGAGTGGAGTGGGAAAGAGGGAGGGGAAGGGAGAGGGAAAGAAGGAGGATCGAGGGAGGGGAAGGGAGAGGGGAAGAGGGAGGTGAAAGATGGAGGGGAGAGGGGGAGAGGAGGCAGAGGGGAGGGGGAGCACTGCTGTTCAATCCCCCCCCCGTCCCCCGTTCCCTCAACTTTTGAAAAAAAAAATATATATATACATGAGAGTCCTGTTCACCAAAACAGGCCTTGTCCGTTTCATATTCCTTCGTTTATTTCTTTTCTTCTCCCCTTCGTTCTTTGCTTTCTATCTCCCCCATTTCTGCTATTGATAGAGTCCTCCCTCTTCCCCCCTTTCCCCCCTTCTCCCCTCCTTTCTCCCTCCTTCCTCTTCCCCCATCAACGATTGTCTTTGATTCTTTTCGATTTTGTCTTTTGTCTAAGCTGAGGAGTCTGTCCTTCAGAAGGTGAGGAGGAGGACCCTCATACGCCAGGAGGCGCTGAGTAGCTGCTGCGGCCGAAGCCGTCACCTTTGCCCCTATGTACTATATGCGCTTTAGGGGAGTGTTGGGGGGCAGGTAACAAACAGTCACTGCTGGGAATCGTAGAGTGATTGCGGGATTCGAACCCGCGGCTAGGAGGAGTGCGGGACTCGAACACGCTTCCTATTACGGAGGGAGGGAGGGAGGGAGGGAGGGAGGGAGGGAGGGAGGGAGGGAGGGAGGGAGGGAGGGAGGGAGGGAGGGAGGAGGGAGGGAGGGAGGGAGGGAGGGAGGGAGGGAGAGAGGAGGGAGGGAGGGAGGGCAGGAGGGAGAGAGGGAGGGAGGGAGGGAGGGAGAGAGGAAGGAAAAAATTGCTGATACAGGACGGACGGACGGACGATGGGAGCGGAAATGGTAAATTGACTTTTGTGGAACTTCTTATGAGAGATGAAGGACAGAAGAGGAGGAGAGAGTAAAGAGAGCTGTGAGAAAGGAAAAGAGAGTGGGGAAGAATCCGTTGGGGAGTCGGAAGAGATGGGGTCAAAAGGAGGAAGTAGGAGTGGAAGGTGGCGAGATGTCTTCAGAGGCCGATCAAGGAAGCGGAGAAAGATGTCGGCAAAGGAAAAGGAGGAATTGATGATTGATTGATAAAATTGATGAGAGAAAGGGGAGAAAGATTATAATGAATAACTAATTGATAAAGGAAACTGGAGGAAGGGAATACTAAATAACTGGTAATTTAATCAATGGAAGGGGGAAGAAGGAAGGAAGGAAGCTATGTTAATGTTAATTTAATTCCTACCAAGAGGCGTTCATTAACCAGTCATCATTTGCCCCAAAGCCTCTGGGACGATGGTTTTGTTAATAGTTTTTATTCTGGCTAATGTCAAGTGATTTGGCTCAGCCGAAAGGGGATGCTCTCTTAACAAAGGGTTTAGTTGTCACTCAGACTGATAACAAATCGACAGAGAAGTCGAAGACTCAGTGGAGGTTAACCTCAAGTGCGACCCCGAGGGGGAGCCTCAGTTTGAAGGAGGAACGAGAAGATTTTTGAGAATCATTTGAGTAAATACTTGGGCGCCTCAAGTACGACGCTCACACTCAACCAAGGATGACCTTCAGCTCGATGGGGGAACGAGAGGAACCTTTCTTTTTGTAGCTTCTCTCGTATACCTCTCTTTTCCTCGCTCTCTTTCGGTCTCTCTCTTTTTCTCTCTCTAGAGGTCGAGAGAGATAGAGAGAGCAACAGAGAGCGAGAAAGAGAGCGAGAGAAAGAGAGAGACATAAGAGAGGATCTAGAAAGACAAGGAAGGTTTCTCCGTATATCATTTGAAAGTAAACACTTGAGGAACGGTTCCTCCTCTTGCCTGCCTCCTTCTGGAGCCAAAGACATCTCACGGGAACGCTTCCTCGTGACATTCCGTTTCGTGGCCTTCTCACGTCTCTCTCACTGCCTGACACCAGGGAGCGTTCCTCTCCCACATCCCCACTCTCCCAACCCCCCTCCCCACTCCCCCTTCCCCTTCCCCTTCCTCTTCTCACTTCCCTCCCACTACCTGATATCAGTGACAATTCCTCCTCCTTCCTCCACCCTTTCCCCCCAACCCTCTCCACCTCCTCCTCCCCCTCCCCCTCTCCTTTCCCCTTCCACTTCCTTCCCCCTCCCCAACCCCCTCCGCCTTCCTCTTCTCCTCTTCCCCTCTCCTCCATTCCTCTTTCTCACTTTCCGCTCACTACCTAACACCAGATAGTGTTCTTCCTCCCCTCCCCTCCCCCCACCCTCCCCTCTTTCTCACTTCCCACCCCACTGCCGCCTGACACCAGAGAGAGAGAGAGAGAGAGAGAGAGAGAGAGAGAGAGAGAGAGAGAGAGAGAGAGAGAGAGAGAGAGAGAGAGAGAGAGAGAGAGAGAGAGCTCCTCTTCACCTTCCCCCTTCCCACCTCCTCCCCTCCCCCTTCAACCCTCCCCTTTATCCCCCCCCTCGACCCTCCCCCTCCCCTGTCCCCCTCCCCCTCCCCCTCCCCCTTTATCACTTCTCTCACGCCTTCTGTCGCCCAACACTGAGCTCTTCTGGCGCAGAAGTCCTCGCCGATGTCTATTCATGGACTCCTCCGCATCAGGCTCCTCCAAGTGTTAATAAGTCCTATTACCGACTCGCCGTCCCGTGACGAGCCTCTGAAAGGTCCTCTCTACCTCTGATCTCCTTCTCGACCTTTTTCGACTTCGTTGAGGACGACCTCCGGGATGCTCAGGTGCTACTTGAAGCGTCATCAAGAGGAATGCGAACTGCTGGTCGCCCTTGGGGAAATTATCTTGATATTGTGCAAGATTGCTTCTGCATGGCGATGTGCGTTATCGCTGCTTTGGGTGTTGTCAGAGGTGACAGGAGCGTTTGGGTGTAGCAAACGAGCGTCTCTCTACATTACCTTTTTTCAAACGGTGTGCCGCGGCACACGAAATTATCATGATTTTCAACTCAGCTAGATTGTCTTACTCAAAATAAATGTCTTAAAGTCGCGTTTGCAGAAGTCTGCGTATAATTGATTACCATTGTAAAAAGGTAATTGCTCGAATGTTTTCGGTTGTACTCCTTCTATGGAGGAACGGAGAAAAACATTTGTATTTTTCACCAGGACATTCAACAATAAGACCTTTTGAAAATATTATACTGTCTATAGGGCGGGGGGGGAGGGGGGGAATTTGAAAAGGGGGTACCAGAGAAAAAGTCACATGAAGTCAATGAGCCAAGAATAAATAAGTAAATAAATAGATAAATAAATAAACAAATCCTTATTTTTTGGCACATTGACCTCATGTGAACTTTTGTCTAGTACTCCCCCCTTTCTCAAATAACGCCACCCCCCCCCCCCCCGCCCTATAGACAGTACAATATTTCTAACAGGTTTTATTGTTGAATGTCCCGGTGGAAAAATAAATGTTTTTCTCCGTTCCTCCATAGAAGGGGTACGGCCGAAAATTTTCAAGCAAATGTTGTTGTTGTGCTGTTTTTTGTTTTGTTTTGTTTATTATTGTTGTTATTATTATTATTATCATTTAGTATTATTATTATTATTATTATTATTATTATTATTATTATTATTATTATTATTATTATTATTATTATTATTATTATTATTATTATTATTATTATTATTATTATTATTATTATTATTATCATTATTATATTTTCATTCATCGTAATAATAATGATAATGATAATGATAATGATGAAGTTTATGATGATATTGATAACGATAATGATAATGATTGATGATGATTAGGATGATATTGATGATGATTATGATGATGATGATGATAATAATGATATTGATTATGATGATGATGATTGATTATGATGATGATGATTGATTATGATGATGATTGATTATGATGATGATGATTGATTATGATGATGATTGATTATGATGATGATGATTGATTATGATGATGATGATTGATTATGATGATGATGATTATGATGATGATGATTGATTATGATTAATAATAATGATTAA
>NC_134800.1:922836-925336 GCF_046742065.1 Oratosquilla oratoria | reverse complement strand
TCCATATATATGTATATATATGTTGTATCTATATATATATATATATACATATATATATATATATATAATTACTTCTTCAAATATGGATTCATGTGTATATCTATTCATTCATTTATTAATTTATTTGTCTATTTGTCATACATGTATCTTGTACCGCGCGGTAGGTGGCTCAGTGGATACCGTGTTGATTCCTGGGACCCGCTGCGTGCTTCTTGCCTTGGTTCCCGGCAGCTCTGGCCAGACGGGGAGGCGACCCAAACGTCGGCCCCCCCCCCAAAAAAAAAACAAAAAAACAAAACAAAAAACAATGGTTTGGCATAACCGAGAGAGCTTTGCCGTAGCAGGGGTTTCTCATTTCCCACTTGGTGGAAGGGCGAGATGAGTTATGTATCTATTATCTACATATTTGTTTGTTTATAAGAAGAAAAGGGGAGTCCTTCCACATGACTCACGGTTACCCTACGAAGTAACGCTTCGTTACTCCGGTTACATTCTCCACCTCGCCCCTGTGCGTCCCCGTTACTTGTCCCCCCCCCCCGCAGCAGGAGAGGGGGGGGAAGGGGGGTCGTAATTGAACGGCAGATGTGTTCATGATCCACTTCGGTGGATGCTCACTGTCAGTCTTCTTCCTCCTCCCCCTCCTCCTCCTCTTCGTCCTCCTCCTCTTCGTCCTCCTCCTCCTCCTTCTTCTCGTCCTCCTACTTCTCGTTCTCCTACTCTGCCTCTTCCTCTTCATCCATAACCCCCTTCTCCCTTCTTCTTCTTCTACTGCGCCTTCTACTCCTCCTTCTCCTCCCCCTCCTCTCCCTCTTTCTACTTATCCTCGTCTTCCCTTCTTATTTTCTTCTTCCTCCTCTTCCTCTTGCTCCTCCTCTCTCCCTCCTACTCATCCACCTTCTTCTCCTCTTTCAACTCATACTACCACTATTCCTTCTCCATATCCTCCTCCTCCTCCTCCTCCTCCTCCTCCTCTCACCCACAAACACGACTTCGTCATTAAGTTTAGCCCACCAAAACACGAAAAAATCGACCCATTTTTTTTTTCTTTTAGAAGAGGAAATGGGAATCTTCTTTTTTTTCGAAAAATAAAAATCTTCTTCTTCCTCTTCTTGCCGTCCTCACGTCGTCGTCCCCTTCCTGAAGTCGAGGAATCTACTTCGTCTCCTCCTCTTGCCAGCCAGCCAGCCAGAGCGTCAGTCAGTCAGGTTGAGTCTGAACCTCGAATGTATTAAAAAAAGGGGGGTGGGGGTGAGGAGATGGTGAATGAATAGATATACGAATATGCAAATCTCGGCTGTCAAAGAGAGGGAGGGAGGAGCGTGATAGGAATTTGAACGAATCAAAATAGATAAATGAATAAATAAACAAATAAAAGACAATAAAAAGGTAAACAAATAAATAATAGAATAAACAAATAGATGAATTAATTAATATACACATATTAATAAGTAAACAAATAATAGGTAGGTAGGTAAATATTTGAATAGAAAAATAAATAGATAAATGAATACACAAATGGACAGATAAACGAGTAAACTACTAAAAAAGTAAATTGATAAATAAATAAATGAATACCATGGGTAAACAAATAAATGTATCAAAAGATGAATGAATAAATAATAAATAGGTATATGTATATATTGATATACAAAACCTATGAATAGATTATATAAGGAAAATAATTTATTAATAAATACATATAGGTATAAAAGAATAAGCAAGTATATAGATAAACAGATAAATTGAATAAAAACGTAAATAAATTAATATACAAACGAATAAATGAATGAGTAAGTAAATATGTAAGTATCTTTTAGGGATTCTTTTTTTTTTGTCTTTAGCAACGCTATTGCCAGTGCTCTGTTGGTCGTCATGATGCCCGCGGGCAAGTCCATCTTGTTAACCCGGAAAATATTTTGAACACCTCCGTCTGCGCGCGCGCGTTTGTGTTAGTGTGTGTTTGTGTGTGTGTGTGTGTGTGTGTGTGTGTGTGTGTGTGTACGTGCATGTGTGTGTGTGTGAGTGTTTGCGTTTGTGTGTGCGTGTGTGTGTGTGTGTGTGTGTGTGTGTGTCTGTGTCTGTGTGTGTATGTGTGTGTGTGTGTGTGTGTGTGTGTGCGTGTGTGTGTGTGTGTGTGTGTGTGTGTGTGTGTGTGTGTGTGTGTGTGTGTGTGCGTGTGTGTGTGTGTGTGTGTGTGTGTGTGCGTGTGTGTGTGTGTGTGTGTGTGTGTGCGTTTGTGTGTGTGCGTGTGTGTGTGTGCGTTTGTGTGTGCGTGTGCGTTTGTGTGTGTGTGTGTGTGCGTTTGTGTGTGTGTGTGTGCGTTTGTGTGCGTGCGTGTGTGTGTGTGCGCGCGCACGCTCGAGTGCATGAGTGTACGTTTTTATGTATTTTCTAAATTAAATTTTGCTCTTCAAAAGCCTTTTTGGTTTTTCACGAATCTCGTGTTTCTTCCCCTATCCTTTCATCAACGAAGTCGATTTCTCTCATATTTCTCTTTCCC
>NC_134800.1:905336-915336 GCF_046742065.1 Oratosquilla oratoria | reverse complement strand
CGAAGGGAGGAGGCAGGCACTTCCGTGATTTGGCTCCTTCTGCCTTTTGCGCAAGATCGACGTCTGTTTCACATTTCAGGGGGCGCTGTCGTCGTCGTCGTCGTCGTCGTCGTTCTGTTCCAGCGCCCTCTGGCCACGGACCGCAGACAAGAATAAACTCTTTGGATAATTCTGGGAAGCTCCGATGGGTCCATCATAAAGAGGAGTTTAGATTGGCGAAGGAGCGAGTAAGGTCTATGGCTTACAATCTTTCAGTAAATGTATGTCGCCTTTTATTTATTCATTTATTCTTAATTATCATTATCATCATTGTTATTATTTGGTTGCTTCCTTGTTTGATACTTACTAGGCAAAGGTTCATTGCAGTTGTCTTGTTTTTTCTTTGTTTTTTGTTTGAGCAGAGAAATGTACGTGTCACATTGCACGATTGGGTATGTATGCAATGTGGTAGGAATAAAACACACACACACACACACACACACACACACACACACACACACACACACACACACACACACACACACACACACACACACGCACACACACACACACACCTGGGAAAGAATTGAAATATGCTAAAGGAAAATACAGTCAAAGTAGCAGAAATTTTGATTATGAGAATGTCGAAAACTGCAGAGGAGGTGTGCCAAGCGAGAAAGCTAGGAGGTAAAGAAAAATAGAGAATAATAAGCAACTCCGATGATGAAGAGTGTATATAAAAACACACGAATAAGCTTTTGATGGAGAGTTCGCCAAAAAACAAAAGTAAAGCTAACAAGAGGCTGACTGACAAAGGCACCGAAATAAAGAAAAGAGAAGTAAGGAGAGGATGAAAGACGAGAAAAAGAGAAGGTGCGTGATGACGGCCACCTACTGAGTGCACTGAAGCTGGAATGAATTGGTACTGGAAAGGATGAAATAAGAATGTGTCGGAAATCGATCGTCCCTTCTCTACCGCCGGGATACCACGCACATGACCAGAATGGCCTTTTGATAGCCAGAGTGAAATAACAAGTTCCTCTAAGTACGAAAGAATTGGAAAAAAAGCTGAAAGAGGGAACGTTACCTGTAGTGGACGGCCACACTAATGAGCCTACGCCAGGAGGCGCTGAGTAGCTGCGGCCGAAACCATCATCTTTGCTCTATTTTGAGCTTTGGGGACTGTTGGGGGGGTAGGTAACAAACAGTCACTGTTGGGAAACGAAGAGGAGTGCGGGATTCAAACCCACGACTAAACGAATGCAAGACCAGCACGCTTCCGATGACGCCGCCGCCAGCACACCAATCATCTATGAGCTGCACCAAAACTTGAAAATGTAAAACAGGAAGAAAACAGGAAATGAAGAAGATTTAAAAGCGATTAATAGAGATTAAAAGGAACTTAAAGGAAGCCCTAAAGGCGACGAGTCTGACAACATGGGCGTTAAGCGGGTGTAACCATTAACGTCACTTCTTGAATTATTATCAAACGTGAGGAGGTTACTGCTGCAAAATAAATCAAACCAATTGTACCGTAGAGTTCCAGGAGAGGGAGGGAGGGGAGGAGGGAGAGGGGGGCGGGGGGAGAGGGGGGCGGGGGGAGGGGGAGGTAGAGGGGGAGAGGGAGAGGGGAGAAGGAAGGAGAGGGAGTGGGAAAGGGGAGAGGGAAGGGGGAGAGGAGGAGGAGGGGAAAGAGGGGGAGGGGTAGTGGGAGAGAAAGGGGAGGCGAGAGGGGGAGGGGTAGTGGGGGAGATAGGGGAGACGAAAGGGGGAGGGGGATGGGGAAGGCGGGAGGGACTGGGCGTTCCGTCACGTCATTCCTGACATTTGTGGCACGTGACGACCTGACGTATCAAGAAAACAACAGGTCATTAATGAATAATCCCCTCTATCTATCTATATATCTGACACCCACTCTCCTCGTCCGTATGAGGGCTAATGGACGGTGTTCAACGTGGTTGATATTACAGTGATGATTTCAATGACATCCCTACGGATCAGAGTCACGCAGTATTCTGTTTTGGGACTGGAGACGTCCTTTCAGAAAAAGAATGTTGGTCACTTTTGAATTAGTCCCTCATGTACTACATACCGTTATATATATATATATATATATATATAAATATATATATAAATATATATATATATATATATATATATATATATATAATGTATATATATATATATATATATATATATATATATATACATATATATATATATATATATATATATATATATACATATTGCAAAAAATAATCACAATAACGCGTGACCAATTAATATTGCAGAAAACACAGTGAAAATAAAGTCGGAATACTAAACGTTTAGTATTCCGACTTTATTTTCCCTGTGGTTTCTGCAGTATGTATGTATATACATATATATATACATACATATATGTATATACATATATGTATATACATATATATGCATACATATATATATATATATATATATATACATATACATACATATGCATACATATATACATATATATATATATTATATGTATACACACACACACACACACACACACACACACACACACACACACACACACACACACACACACACACACACACACACACACACACACACACACACACACACACACACACACACACACACATATATATATATATATATATATATATATATATATATATACATATAATGTAATTTTTCATGAGGATAAAGAGTGACAGAATATGAAAATGAGATGACAATGAAAGTTTATGGCAAGAATGTGGAATCTACTGAAGGAGATCATGGGGTCGAAACGTTTAGTTCTGAATAAAGAAACTCCGTATCCCCACCTTAAACTTTCATTTAATCTGCGGCCATTTTTATGTATGGGATTCCCTGAGACGCAAAGAAAAATTATGAAAGGAAAGGAGAAGTTTTGAGAAACACTGGTCTCTTCAGTTCCCGATAAGTTAGATTAAACCACTTGACGATTGCTTTATTCTCTTCTTGTGGTGGAATGACTTGTGGTTTGTGGATCTGAGTGGAAGCTGCCAAAGGGTAGTGGAGGCAAGAAAGAGCAAGTTACCAAGAGGCGCAGAGACAAGGACAAGGTACTAAGAGGGGTCGTGGAGGAGGTAAGAATGAGTTACTAAGAGCGATATGGGTATGAAGGCTGTGCAGCTTCTTTCACGTTCCATAGTTTTGTGTCATGGTATTACAAAGGATTACAAAGGCGGAGCATGCCGACAGGAGACCTTTTGGTCCATAACTAGGTCGGATGCGAAAAAAATATATATAAATGATGAAAAATAGATAAAATGAAATAAAAACTATAAAACTATTTCGTATTTGTTTTTGTTTCATATCTTTGTAAACTGACACTTTGTATGTATGTTTTGTATTCTCGTATGTGTGATATGTATCGGTATTTTTCGTGAAGTAATGTTTGCACTTTGATAGTTTGTCATTTAAGTGGTTAAGGAGTGGAATAAACTTAGTGACCATTTGGTGAGTGCCGAAGCTATGGGCTGATTTAAGAGAATATTCGATCACTTTATGGATGGAGATGATAGGTGGTCATGGAATGGAACTGCCTAGTGTAGGCCTTATGGTCTCTTGCCGTCTCCTTCATTCTTATCTTCTTACGTACTTATGAGTCAGGTTTGAAGGACCACTTGGAAAGTGATGGCGTGGTGGTTCGAATTGGGTTCGAAGGATCACATGCAAAAGACAAACTATCACAGTGTAAACAACATTACACAAAAAATACCAATACCATAATAAAATACAAAACATATATACAAAATATCACTATACAGAAAGATGAAACCAAACGATATACAAAATACAAAAATGTGAAACAGGAATGATACCTTTATTACTAAGGATTTCTGGTGACGATAAAGGTCAGGAACTAATATACAAAGAAAAGAACAATGGTTTGTGGCCAAAGAAAAGAAAAAAATCCATAAGACCTTTAGGAATTGTCCCAAAACAGAAAATTATTTCTTTCGTCCATTTTACCTAGCCTAACTTAACCTAACCTAAATGAGAAATATAATAGAAATATTTATCAATGGATCACTTCCCCAACCAGGGAACCAATACCCTAAATCTAATATAAATCTTACTTCTTTTGATTCTACCTAACTTCGCACCCAATATAACCTAATCTAATCTAGTCTGGCCCAGTGTAACCTAACCTAACTTTTTCTAATATAACCTAACTATACTTAGCCTAACCTAACCATAGCGAACCGAACGTAACCTAGCTCTTATCTAACCTAACCTAACCTAACCTAACCTAACCTAACCTAACCTAACCTAACCTAACCAAACCTAACCTAATCTAGCCTAACAAAACCTAGCCTAACCTAACCTAACCAAACCTAACCTAACAGTTTCTGTTAACTGCATTAGAGGAGTGAAGATGTTTGATACTGTAATACAGCTTTTGTAGCGAATTACAGTGAGTTCTGATAGTGAAGGCGTGTCGACAGGAAAGACCTTTTGGTCCACAACAGAGTCAAATGAAAAAAGAAAACTTAATTAGGCGTTTATGTGAGTGAATTTTGAATTATAGAACTGTATTGCACGAAACTGCATCAGCTGGAAACTTGTTCCATTTATTGATGACTCAAATGGTGTTGTTGAAAATACCAAACGACTTTATTCAGCGACTTTGTTGCAACCAGTGGAACACGCCAATGTTGAAAGTTCTAAAGGAAGACGACGATGACAGAGGCAAAGACAATGACAATAATTATGACTCTGACAATATCAATGACAATGAAAATGACCATGACTATGACAATGATAGTGACAATGACAATGATAGTGACAATGACAATGAAACATTGACAATGACAATGATAGTGACGATGACAATGACAATGACAGTGACGATGACCATAACAATGATAATGATCATGGCAATGACAGTGACGATGACAATGACGATAATAATGACCATGACGATGACAATGACAATGACAATGACAATGACAATGACAATGGCGAGGACGAATGTTAAGATGTAGACACAGAGGAAGACACAAGTCAAAGGTAAAATCAAAGACGACGAAGGTGAAGATGAAGATGACTAAGACTAAGGCAAAGACTAAGACTAAGACTAAGACTAAGACTAAGACTAAGACCAAGTCGAAGACACAGACACAGACAAGGAGAGAGACAAAGAATAGTAGAAAAAGGCCCGAAGAAAATGTCAACCGAGAAGCGAGAAGCAACGTTAACATGACGACTGCACGAAGGCATTTTTCTCGTTTTGCCTTAGAAACCTGGATAAGGATAACCAGACCTGGACAACCAGAACCGGATAACCAAACCCGGATAAGGAGATGAGGCGATTCGGTTTCGGCGTTCGATACAAAGCTCGAGGTTTCGGGATTCGTTCGTGCTTCGTACGGCCTTGATGAATCGGCTTCGGTCGGTCGCATTAAGGATTCGAATCAATACCGTGGGATTGATTTCTAAGAAACTCTCTTCTAGCTTATCTAACCACAGTTGGCATATAACTGGCTACAGATCGTCCTAACGAGGATGTGATAGATCACGTGATAACTTTATTTCATATTATTCTATCAATTTTATTTTGCTTTATCTCATTTTGCTTGGGACCGCGGTGTACAGTCACGCGTAAAAGTTTGACCCAAGAGGCCAAGAAACAGTTTTCACGACAACAAAAATATTTGTTTTTTCGTCCAGTACGTGATCTATTTTCTTGTGGAGTACCTAGATGAAGTCATTTTCCTGAACAGAAAAAAGAAAAAAGTCTGACAAAGAATTTGAATTTTGTATCAGGAGCAACTCTGGCTGGGGGCAAAAACTTTTGCTCGTGACTCTACCACTGTGTCCAATTCATAGACTTTAGTGAACACGTACACACACACACACACACACACACACACACACACACACACACACACACACACACACACACACACACACACACACACACACACACACACACACACACACACACACACACACACACACACACACACACACACACACACACACACACACACACACACACACACACACATATATATATATATATATATGAATTGAACTATTATTTCAAAATTAATTACATTTGTGTTACAAATGATGTAAGTTGAGCAATACGAAGAAGGGAGCTGAAAGCGAGTTGTTTGGCCTCTTGGACCAAGGAATGAATATTGAATTACCAACAGCTCGAATGCAGCTGCCAAGTTATCTTTTCCATTCATATATACATATCAAAGTATTAAATAAATAAATAAATTAATTTATTCATTCATTATTCAATAATCTATTCATTTATCTATTATCTATTAATTTATCTATTCACTTGTCTATGTATATATGTATATAAATATATATATATATATACATATATATATATATATATATACATATATATATATATGTGTGTGTGTGTGTGCATTCTAATTTATCTATATATTCTTTTATTTTATTTGTCTTTTTCTGGGCCATTTCTGTGATAAAGGCGAGGTTTATTTACAGAGAAGATTTTATTCATCTATTCATTTACCTTTTTATCATCATTATTACCATTTTGGTGGAGGGTTGGGCAGCAGTGCAATCCATTGCAAACTTATTTTCAGAAACGATAGATATTTTTTAAGGGGGCGTGGGTGGAGGTGTGCAGTAAATAGAAAATTGACCCACACTGAGGACGGCAGCTTCCACGTCCAGGGCCCCGTGTTGTTGCTCAGAATGGATGGCAGCCGGATGGCGACTTGCCTTCCCGGGATTGGCCAGCAGCAGCTCTCGTCGACCCTTTTTCTTTTTCCATAAACACAACAGCTTCTCCCTTGAATAAGAGGAAAGAGTCTTGGGAGGTGACTCTCTCCGACGTCCTAGTCTCAGGACCCCCTCGTGGACACGTCCGTTGTAATTTAAATAGAGAAGTAATTTAATAACTACGTAGACTGATAGATAGATAAATGAATGAATGAATGAATGAATAAATATTATAGAAGCACATAAGTGAAGGAATAGGTAAATAGAGAAATAGATAAATTAATAGATACACAGATAAATACATGAATAAATGCATAAATAAACCAGTGAATGAATGAATGAATAAACAAACAAACAAATGATTGAATGAATGAATAAATAAACAAGGGAATAAAGTATAGGTAACTAGATCAATAAATGAATGAATCAATAAACAAATGATAAAAGAATAAACAAATACAGGAAAATAGATAAATAGATAAAGAAGTAGTGATAGAAAATGAAATGAACAATATGAATAGAAAGAAGGAGAGAGAGAGAGAGAGAGAGAGAGAGAGAGAGAGAGAGAGAGAGAGAGAGAGAGAGAGAGAGGCGGGGGAGAAAGGGAATGGAAGAATGGGGGATAAATAGGGATAGAAGGATTGAGTAAGAAAAGAGAAAATGGACCATTGAAGACTGAGGGAGTAGGAATGGAGACAGGAGAGAGGATTGGAAGGAGGAGGAGGAGGAGGAGGAGGAAGAGGTTGAGATATGGAGGAGGGGAGGAGGAGGAGTAGGGGAGGAGGAGGAGCAGGGGAGGAGGAAGAAGAGGAGGACCAACGGGAGGAGCAGGGGTAGAAGGAGGAGGAGAAGTAAAAGGAAGAAGAGGAGAATGAGGGAGAGCCATGCTCTTTGGCTGCAGGGGAAGAGGGAAGGAAGGCTTCCATGGTGGGCCAGAAGTCAAAGAAGGAAACCGATGCGGAGACGACGAAAAGGAAGAAGAAGAAGAAGAAGAAGAAGAAGAAGAAGAAGAGGAAGAGGAAGAGGAGGAGGAGGAGGAGGAGGAGGAGGAGGGGTTGGAGAGTCATTTCAGGTGCTTACCGGAGGGTAGTGGAGGGCGGCAACGGGGAGAGTCAAGTGTCCGGGGAAGGTATCATGGGAAGAAGGGCAGGGAGAGAGAGAGAAAGAGAGAGAGAGAGAGAGAGAGAGAGAGAGAGAGAGAGAGAGAGAGAGAGAGAGAGAGAGAGAGAGAGAGAGAGAGAGAAATGGTTAGTATGGAAGAGGTTTCTCTCTCTCTCTCTCTCTCTCTCACTATATATATATATATATATATATATATATATATATATATATACATATACATATATATATACGTACATATACATACATATGTGCATGTGTGTGTGTGTGTGTGTGTGTGTGTGTGTGTGTGTGTGTGTGTGTGTGTGTGTGTGTGTGTGTGTGTGTGTGTGTGTGTGTGTGTGTGTGTGTGTGTGTGTGTGTGTGTGTGTGTGTTTAACTTTAAATACTAGAATACGCAGCTGAGAAAACCGAAGAGAAGAACCCAAGTTCATTACATTCCTGAAGAGAGAGAGAGAGAGCGAGAGAGAGAGAGAGAGAGAGAGAGAGAGAGAGAGAGAGAGAGAGAGAGAGAGAGAGAGAGAGAGAGAGAGAGAGAGAGAGAGAGAGAGCGAGAGAGAGAGAGAGAGAGAGAGAGAGAGAGAGAGAGAGAGAGAGAGAGAGATCCAGTAAGCCTTGGTCGATCGGTGAATACTCAAAAGCTTCAAGTTTCAGGACTTAATCCAATTTCAGGTCCTCGTCTCGCTTTTCCCCTCAAGTCAAAGAGTCTGTCGGGTCTTGCAGACGGAGACCAAGAGACTCTAAGACCGTTAAACCGTTACAGTTTGAAATCGTAAAATCGTTGAGGGTCAAAATTCAAGAAAGATGACCGTTGACCCAATTGGAAAAGGGTCATTTGAGCTGACCTCAGTCCATCACAGCAGCACGTGGACCCACGATCTAAGCTGAATAGAATAGGCTGGCGGCAGATTGAAGAAAAGGAAAAAAGTACACCATACAGAAAGGAAGGGGAGAAGGAATGACTCTATGGAAAGCCTTGTGAAGGAAAGATGAAGAGACAAAAAGAAAATCTCTTTATGGAGAAAGTTAAATCCTGTACCAAAAGTAACGTCGTAGTTCGTACATGAAGACAGGATCTTCAGCATCCCAATTGGTGTCATAAACCCGTACGGCAGACCAAGAGAATTTAACTTTGTAATGACGAGGTACTTCGGGAACAAAGTACATTTGAGAGAGAGAGAAAGAGAGAGAGAGAGAGAGAGAGAGAGAGAGAGAGAGAGAGAGAGAGAGAGAGAGAGAGAGAGAGAGAGAGATCACCTTCTTCATCACAAGATCGAACCCAGCCAACGGACTATATCTCACCACCCGTGGCTGGCACTAATATCCTGAATCGGTGGCACTACAGTGCCAAGTCAGCGAAGCAATTCTCTTCGATTTCAGAGAGCAACTCTCTCCGGGGACATGAACAAGCGTGTCCAGGGAAGCATGGGCAGGTCACAGCTGGTCACACTGCGCTCTCCCTCTCCCTCTCCCTCTCCCTCTCCCTCTCCCTCTCCCTCTCCCTCTCCCTCTCCCTCTCTCTCTGTCTGCCTCTCTCTCTGTGTGTGTACACGCTGGAACCAGCTGTCATTGCTGAGTCCGGAGGTCCGTCATGCGTGTGAGGGACCGAGGTTGATGCTCGTCCCCGAGTGTCTTGGTTCAGTAGATTCACTTTGGTTCGTTAACTCCAACCTCTCACGGCGGCATCATCGGATGCGAGCGTGTTGGGCTCGCATTCGCTTTGTCGTGGGTTCGAATCCCGCACTACTCTCCGATTCCCAGCAGTGATTGTGTGTGACCTGCCCCCACCCCAACAGTCCCCTAAAGCGCATAACAGGGCAAAGGTGACGGCTTCGGCCGCAGCTACTCAGCGCTTCCTGGCGTATGAGGCTCCTCGCCACTCCACCTCACCGTGGTGCACTGCTGGTGTCATCAGAAGCGTGCTGATCTCGCATTCGCTTAGTTGTGGGTTCGAGCCCCGCACTCCTATTCCAGCAGTCCTCATAAAGCAAAAATGACTGCTTCGGCCGTAGCTACTCAGTGCCTCCTGGCGTAGTAGGCACCTCACCTTTATTTCCTCACTGTGGACAGCCCACCCGCAGTCGGTTGGGAGTCTTGTTGGAGGCTGGAGGGCCGAAGAAGTCTTCTCCTTGGCCACACAATGTTTCGTGTAACGAGAGTGTGT
>NC_134800.1:895336-900336 GCF_046742065.1 Oratosquilla oratoria | reverse complement strand
TCTCCTTCCCCCTCCCCCCCTGTGGGAGTCCTCTCGCCATTTCCCACTCTCCTCCTCCTCCTCTTAACTCACTTTTTCCTTCTCGATCGCCTCCCCTTCCCTTCTCACTCTCCCCTTCCTCCCGAAAATTTTGAACAAAATTTGATTGTGAAGTCCTCACTTTCTCCTCTCCCCTCTGTCTCCCCCTCTTCCCCTCCTCTCCTCTCCTCTCCCCCAACCACAGTTCTTTCTCTTTTCCCATCCGCGTCTCCCTCCCTCCCCTTCCACCACCCAACTCCACTTCCCCCGTCCATCATTTCTGTTCTGCAATGGAGACATTAGAGATCACATAGTCGAGGAGATCTTCCATGGCACCTAAAGAACTCTGACAGAACATAATTTGCCTCCAGTCTTCGTCTTCTTCTTCTTCTTCTTCTTCTTCTTCTTCTTCTTCTTCTTCTTCTTCTTCTTCTTCTTCTTCTTCTTCTTCTTCTTCTTCTTTCTTTTGAGGAAGTCACCATGACACGTGGGATATATAAACAGCTAATACGTCAATGTATCTAAAAAAAGAAAAGAAAAAATAGAAACAAATAACTAATTAGATAGATAATTAAATAAATGAAGAAATGGAATAAGTAAATTAGTAAATAAGTAAATAAATAAAGAACGAAATAAATGAATAAGTAAATAGGTGAAAAAAAAGGTAAAACTATGACGTCACCCAAAGTAGGGCCACGGGGGAAGGGACCCTATGAGGAAGAATTGCAATTAGGTTGGCGTTTGCACCGAATGCGGCCCCAAACCAACAACATTTCAATGATTCAGCATCACACGAAGCTCCGCGACGGAAAATGTGACGCTATAGCAGCCAAACCCCAGGCAAGGCAACAACTGTTTGTTTTGTATCTGTCAACATCTGTCTGGTCTGATTAAGGGACAGGCTCTCCCTCCCCCCCCCCTCAAGACTGTCAGTCTGGCCACCGCTTGGGAGGAGGAGGAGGAGGAGGAGGAGGAGAAGGAGAAGGAGGAGGAGGAGGAGGAGAAGGAGGAGGAGGAGGAGAAGGAGGAGGAGAAGGAGGAGGAGGAGGAGGAGGAGGAGGAGGAGAGGAGGAGGAGGAGGAGGAGGAGAGGAGGAGGAGGAGGAGGAGGAGGAGGAGAAGGAGGAGGAGAAGGAGGAGGAGGAGGAGGAGGAGGAGGAGGAGGAGGAGGAGGAGCGGGATCAGACAGAGACGCCCCGATGCAAGGGCTCAGGAAAAGGACAAAATGCCTTTGGGTTCGTAATCTCCCCCCCCCACTCTCTCTCTCTCCCCCCCCCCCCCTCTCTCTCTCTCTCTCTCCTATGCATTCCTTGTGATACTTTGATTAAGCGTACGGAACAATACACATACACCAACGTGAGTGTGAAAAAATGGCGTGTAATTCTCGTATAATGAAGAGAGTATAACAAGCCCTATGTGCTGTCATGAAGTCAGACAGGACTAGAGCCGAGCGCATGACAGAGGACCGCAAACGCGGGAACAGATTTTGAGAGGCAACATTGTCAAAACCAGACTTAGAGAGATTTCTCACAAAAGCAATCCACTCGAAATGTTTTTTTTTTAATTCTCTTATATATATAGAAAAAATGTATATATAATGTTCGGGAGCATATGTTACATGTTGCGACAACGGGAAAACATTTCCCTTTTTTCTTTGTTTGCAAATGTCTGTCAAGTGTAACACGTGGAAATTGAAACGTGATAGCTTTCTCTTTTTTTCCCCAACAACAACAAAACATTAATTAAAATGTCCGTATACTGGCCGCCGAAAATATCATGAATGAATCGATACCATGTCAACTATGCCATAAAAAATCATACCATTGGAAAAGTGTATACTATTACATGACATTCTATGTGTTACAATGATCCGTGAGTGAGCTTATGTAAAACAAATACATAGGTAATAGCATATGTTCCCCAGCATGAACACGCATGCACTGTGCTAGTACACGTACACACACACACACACACACACACACACACACACACACACACACACACACACACACACACACACACACACACACACACACACACACAGATACACACACAGATACACACACACATACACACACAAAGTTGACTGAAGTATTCCTGAATATCCTTTATTGCCTGAAGGGCTCCCTTCAGCTGAATGAGATCCCCTGGCGGTGGCGGCGGCGGAAGCCAGAATCATCACAAAAAGTTAAATAAACAAAAGCTGAATGTAATGTACATATCCACAGAGAAACAATAATGACCTTTCAACTTTTCACCCATTTTTTAATTTTTCATTCAGAGGGTGATATAAGAATGAAATGATCAAAATAATGAGAGCAAATGATTAGTGTACATTTTTGTTCGTATGGAAGAGGCCCCTTGTATTGTCGGACCCCCCCAGTCTGGCTGTGTGTGTGTTGACACTTGACGAGAAAACAAACAGACGAAGCAAACGATCCTTTGCAACGAAAGGGGGGAGGGGGGAGTGGCGGAGGGAGAAAGCAGCGACCTCTTCAAATATCGAGTGATCAACACACCACTGCCGCTTCTAGAACTAGATGTAGCTAGCTATTAGAAATATGATTCCCATATACTACTAGATTCTCGGTACACACGAGGGAAGTGCTTTGACGTTTCTGGTCAAAGGAAGAGAAAGAGTTTAAATTTGATGTTTATTTTCTTTGATCTGTTTAGGACGAGAAGCGCGATTTCACTTAGATGTGGCACCGTCGCATACGGTCTAGAGCACTTACATACAGAAGTCTTTATTCTCTCTCTCTCAAACGTCGAGGTACCTTGTCAAAACCTTTGATTCTGATAATGCATAAGAAAAGATAAATGGAAGAAAGTACTACTTATAATGATAATAATAAGATGGTTATAATAGTGATAATAATAATAGTGATAATGATAATAATGATGATAGTAATGACAATGCTAATAATGATAATGATGATAATAATGGCTGCTAATTATGATAATGATAATAATAATAACAATAATAACAATAGTAATAATGACAACAATAATAATAATAAAATAGCAAAAGTGATCATAATAACAATGATAGTAACAGCAATCAGCATAGATTAAATAAAGCAAAATATAATAAGACAAAACAAAATAAAATGAAACTATATAACAAAATAGAATATACCAAAGTACGATAAAAGAGAGAAAAAAAAAAATCTTGACCTAGGACACTACAGATCCCCAAGATGGAAAGTCCTGAAAGTTGCACGGCAACATCCATCTCTAAGCGGATCCGTTGTCCGTCGGGTCCAGAGGGACCGAGGAAGAGAGGGAGGGAGGGAGGGGGGGGGGAAGAGGAGGGAGATGGGGGAAGGGGGGGAAAAGGGGGGGGACAGAACTTCCTGTGGTCAATTAGGATGACCACGACGGGAGAGTATTTAAGCCATTCTTTCTTTCTTTCTTTCTTTCTTTGTCATTGTTTTTGTTTTGTTTTTCAAACCGGTGGTCATTCTCCTCCTGCTCCTCCTCCTCCTTCTCCTCCTCCTCTTTCTCTTTCTCCTTCTCCTCCTCCTCCTCCTCCTACCCTCGTTTCCTCTTACTCCTCCTCGTTCTTCTATTCGTCCTCCTCTTCCTTTTCGTCCTTTTCCCTTTCCTCTTTCTTCTCCTCGTCCTTCCATTCCTCATTCCTATTCTCCACCTCCTCGTCCCTCTCCTCTTCCTCCTCCCTCTTCTCTTCCTTCTCCCTCTCCTCTTCCTTCTCCCTCTCCTCTATCTCCTCCTCCACCTTCTCCTCCTCCTCCTCCTCCTCATCTTTTTTCTTCTCCTCCTCCTATTCATTCACTTCATCATCATCCAATTTCTCCTTCTCATTCTATTCTTCCTCTACCTCCTCCCCTTCCTTCTGTTACGCTTTCTCCTCCTCCTCCTCCTCCTCCTCCACCTCGCCATCCTCTTAGCCTCCTCCTCCTCCTCCTCCTTCAAAGGCACGTCAACTAGACTTACACCATAGCAGCACAAGAGATCGGTTAATTGACATCCGAATATGCGATAAACGGCCGTTGAACATCTCTCCCTTCCTTAACCGTCTTTTTTTTATCTCCTTCACCGCTTGATAACCGTCACTTCTACCTGTCAATTAACCGTCCCGGTGGGCGTAACCGTCGACCTGATGAGTCTTCCTCCTTTGTCAGTGACCTGACTTCGACCGATGTCTACAACGTCAGGTCAAAGTAAGGGCAACGTCAGGTCAACATCAGGTCATCGTCAGGTCAATTTGGTTGCAGGTTTTCTGTGACGTCACTGACCCCGTCCAGGTTAACTTGAGGGAAATGGAATCTTCTACACCCCCCCACCCCGTGCCCCGTCTTTATTTAGCTATCTATTCGTTTTTTTTGTTTCTGTGTTTATTTGTTTATTTATCTATTTATTTATCTACTTATCTATGTTTATGCTAACCTATTAATTCGTCTATTTGTTAATTCATTCGTTTATATATTTATGCGCTTATCTATTTATTATTTTCTTGTTTTATTTTATTTTATTTATTCATTATTTATTCATTTCAATACTTTGATTTATGTTATTTATATGTTTTCATTTATTAATTATCCGGTTTATCTATTTGTCAACTCATTCATTCGTCTATTTGTTTAGATTTATCTTTTGTAAAAAATGGTCTTGCTAGTTAGACAAGTTTATAGTTTTATTTATCTATTTATTTATTTTTTCAAAATGTTGGAAAACTTTTGGAAGGACCTGAAGGAAATGGCCCAGCCATCGAAAGGGGCCATGTGACAGTCGCTGCCTAATTAAGGGGGCAGATGGGAGGCGGTTTTTGTCGAATAGTTGAAGTAAAGTGAAATAGTTCTACTTGACCAAGAGGAGTTTTGAAAATATAATTATAGTATTTAGTTGGTCTATTAACCCCCCCCCAAAAAAAAAAATGGTAATAATGATAATAAATTAAAGATAATTATAATGATAATGATAATAAATGAAAATAAAATTAGGATATAAGGAACTTTGTTG
>NC_134800.1:875336-885336 GCF_046742065.1 Oratosquilla oratoria | reverse complement strand
AGACTGACAGAAAGGCAAACTGACAGACAAGAGAAAGCAGAAAACAAACAGACGAAGAGACAGACATACAGACAGGGAGACAGATGATATATAATAGACATACTGACCAATGGGTAGAGAAATAGACAACAAACAGACAAACAGACAGACAAACAGAAACAAAACAGGCAGATGAACAGACAAACAGGCAGAAAGGGTGACGATGACATGCAACACACATACAGAACTACTCGTAGACAGACAACATATAGAGAAACAGACAGACAAAGGAACAGACAGACGAACAGACAGATAGGGAGACAGATAACATGCAACAGTTGTACTGACCGATTGGTTGAGAAACAGACGAACAAGAAGAGACAGGAGGCAGACAAACAGACACACAGAGAGACAGATACCATGCAACAAACATACAGACCAATTAATAGAGCAACAGAAAGTCAGGGAGACAGATACCATGCAACAAACATACAGACCAATTAATAGAGCAACAGACAGACAGGGAGACAGATAACATGCAACAAACATACAGACCAATTAATAGAGCAACAGACAGACAGGGAGACAGATAACATGCAACAAACATACAGACCAATTAATAGAGCAACAGACAGACAGGGAGACAGATAACATGCAACAAACGTACAGACCAATTAAAAGAGAAACAGACAGACGAACAGAGAGAGTAGGCACCCTCCCCTCACAGACCCCCCGAGGCCAAGAGATGACCTTTTTTTCTCTCTCCTTCTCAGGCACTGACCATGCGCATCATCGTGCGAAGCGCTCTCCCCCGGTGGGGGGGCTCCTCCACCCCGGAGGAGGCACCCCCGAGCCTCCCCCCGAGGGGCAGCACCAGGAGAAAGGCGTGTCGAGGGCGCCAGGGCAGCGCCCCTCCTCCTCCTCCTCCTCTTCCTCCTGGAAGGAGTCCGACGACGACGACGACGACGCCGCCGCCGCCGCCTCTGCTGTGCCTCCTGCTGGGCCTCCTGCTGCTCTTGCCCTCGGCGAGGTCAGTTGGCGACGACGACGACACACCTACAGGATGTCGCCAAGTTGCTCTGTCGCTTTGTCATTTTGTTTATATTCATCATCATCATCTATATATAATATCATACTGTATTCATTCATATCATTTATACCATATCAATCTATCATATTATATATTATTATTCATATATACAGTATATATATATATATATATATATATATATATATATATATACATATATATATATATGCAAAGTGGACCACTTGGAAATAAGAAACTAACGAAGCAGAGCGCTTTCGTATATTACATCTGAAGATGTTATATACGAAAGCGCTCTGCTTCGTTAGTTTCTTTTTTCCAAGTGGTCTACTTTGCATAAGTGAACACACATACCCGTGTTCTTATTAGCATACATATATATACAATTTGTCTCACATTTTTACTGGTTTTCTTTAAATTGTTTATTTATCTATTTATCAACTATAACATCATTTATTATATATTATATCATCCAAGTGTTATTAATCATTGTTTATTATCATTTATCATCTAATGTTTATTTATCGTTTATTATTTATCATTTATTATTCACTATTTATTATTCATTATTTATTATCTTTTATTTGTTATTTGTTATTTATTATTTGTTATTTATTACTTATTACTTGTTATTTATTATTTATTATTTGTTACTTATTATTTATTATATATTATTTATAATTTATTATTCATTATCTATTATTTATTATTTACTATTTGTAATTTATCATTTATTATTTATTATTTGTTATTTATTATTTATCATTTATTATTTATTATTTATTATTTATTATTTGTTATTCTTCATTATTTATTATTCAGTATTTATTAATTATTCATAATTCATTACATATTATTCATTATCTATTATCATCTATTGTCATCAAGATTCATTATGTGTTATTAATTATTTAATATTTTTTTTATTATCTATCTTATTTATCTATTTGCTTATTTATTTATTCATCCAGTTACCTGTTTATTTAGCTTATTCATTCATGTATCTGATTGCTTTTGGTTTCTGTTTAAGGAGGAAACAGGAGGCAAGAACTGGTTTACTAATAGAGTAGTTAAGGAATGGAATAAACTTAGTAAACATGTAGTAGTAGTGAGCGCTGAAACCATCGGTTGATCTAATGTAAGATGAGATAACTTTATGGATAGGGATGACAGGTGGTCAGAGACATGGAACTGCCTAGTGTAGGCCTTATGGTACCTGCAGTCTACTTCGATCTTATATTCTTATTTGGAACGAAGTTTTTCAAAGTCTGGAAAAACGAGGTTCAGGATACCAGGGGTTTTGATATATTTTTGAAAAAAAAAATGAAAATGATATTTCCACATCACGGACAGTACATGTTTTGAATCCTCAAATAAACTAAATAACTAGATAACTATTAATGAACTAACTAGCTAGCTAACTAAGTAAATATTTTGTGTTCTTAAAGTGGGGCGTTGGTATAGCTAACTAATTAACTAACTATTAAATAACCAACTAACTAGTTACTTAACTAACTTACTATTTTCTCTCTTTTAAGAGGGACGTTGGTGTAACTGACTAGCTAACTAGCTAACTAATTCACTTTCTTATTATTTTGTGCCCCCAAAGAGAGGTGTTGGTGTAACTTAGTAAATACCTACCTAACTATTAACCAACTGACTAGCTAACCAACTAACTCACTAACTAAACTAGCTAAACAATAAGCCAAATAATCACCAAACTGACTAATACCTAACTAATTACTAACTAACAAAAAATAAACAAACTAACATCCAGCTATGACTAACTGATGTATAATTAACAACTAACAAATGCCCTACTAACTAATGAACTCACTAGATAATAAAAGAAGTAAATGCGAGTCAGTCAGAAGGCAGATGAGAAATAGATGACAGAAACTGAAACAAAAAGAAGAAAAAAGACAAACGGGGATGA
Organism: Oratosquilla oratoria; assembly: GCF_046742065.1. Lineage (NCBI taxonomy): Eukaryota > Metazoa > Arthropoda > Malacostraca > Stomatopoda > Squillidae > Oratosquilla > Oratosquilla oratoria. Next base: position 882,373 of record NC_134800.1, on the reverse strand, counting down.
AGGACTCCGGATAAAGGACAGAAAGTGAGAGAGAGAGAGAGAGAGAGAGAGAGAGAGAGAGAGAGAGAGAGAGAGAGAGAGAGAGAGAGAGAGAGAGAGAGAGAGAGAGAGAGAGATAGAGAGAGAGAGTAAGAGAGAGAGCCAGACAGAGAACTCGGACAACGAAGTAAATATTGAAGACCTTGAGTATGAAATCAAATTTACGAGTCTCCTTATTCCTGCTCCCCAAAGGATGCCACAACGCCCTGACACGTTGCTGCTGACAGAGGTTGTAAAGCAAACGTTTGTGTTTATGAAGACAACGGGAATCGAATTCGAACGCTTGACATTTGGGGCGAGGCCGTCCTGGGCGGCGATGGCCCGCTAGAATGGAGGAGGTGCGAAGTGCAAGATTTTCTCTGAATATTCATATCTAGATTATAGAGGTGTGGGTCATTGGTAGTCGCCAGACATTGCAACTGTAATCTATTCTGTTGCCACGTTTGGAACACGTATACATACATAACTATATGTATATATATATATATATATATATATATTATATATATATATTCACACACACGCACACATATATACAACTACTGAAAAAATTAATTCTCATGTCAATTGGGTTATCATAGGTCATCTACTTCATTAACCTTTGATTGTATAATTATATAGTAAACCTAACACACATGGGTGGGGTTTTTGTTGACGATCTAGTTGTGGAGATGTTGGGTTTGCTCGTGATTTGATCCAACCAATGACACCGCACGGAGAGCCAACTACGCGTCGAATCGCACACACTGACAGAGGGTCCTCCTCCCGAGAGTCTTTGAGGTCGTGGGCACTCGGTGGCTCTTTTCTCCATGATCATAAAAGATTCAGAATAATTTTGGATCTTAATAGGCAGTCCAGTTACTAAGATTCATCTTACGGACCACTAGATTTTTGAATGCCTTGTAATGAAGACATACTAATGAGATTTGTGAGAAGATGATATCTGATGGGAAGTCTTATATCATGATCGTCAACTCTTCGTAAGATTTCGGGATACAAAGAGCTAACGAGCACGTTTTGAAAAGATAATAATGAGTAAGAATAAATGAACAAATAGATAAAAGGTTTTCTATAGTGTAGTTAAAAATATTTTTTTAATTCGGAATACCAAGAGATATTACTAACGAGCACGCTAAAAAAATAAAATAAGATAAAATCAAATAGAGAAAAGTCTGCAAAGTGTTGTTTAGAATATTTTTTCTTAATTCGGGATAGAAAGAGGTAGAGCTAAAGAGCACGTTTTGAGCAAAAAAGAGGTAAAAAAACAACAACAACAAAAAAAACAGATAAAACGCTTTCCCTAGTATTGTTGAAAATATCAAAAGTTTCGGACCCAATAAGAACAAATCCGAAGGTTTAGTCTGTAGTTCCCGTTTCCCTTCAGAAATCGTTTTTTAATAATCGTCCTTGAGCAGTGGACTGTAGCTGACCAACATTTCTGTCCTTGTGGTCAATCCCACGTCATCCCTAAGCAGAAGATAGGCAGGATTTTTTTGTATATGTATGGTAACTGCTGGTTAGGTTTTTATTCAAGGGTTAGGGATGAGTGTCCCTGGTGTACGTAGCTCAGTGGTCTCCCAAACTTCTGGACACTTCAGGCTACTTCCCTCGTTGTGGATACAGTGGTACCGAAGAAAATAAATAGATAAAATAGGTATAAATATAAAATAATAAAATTATAAAAAATAAAGAATAAATATAATGAAATAATAAATGATGATGATAGATATTAATATAGAATAAGTGAAATAATAAAAGATAAAAAATAAATATAATGAAATGATAAAAGACAATAATGATAAATATATCTATCTATATATCAAGAGCTTGTTTCCCCTTATATGGGAGGCATCTAAGTCAGAGGCACGTACCTATTCCCACCCATTTCAGTCCCCACATCCACCACCCCTCCCATCTCAGCTCCTTATGGATGACGGGTCATCCCTGCATCCGCCAACTGCCCTAGATCAAACACAATGCAGCAACACATAGTACATCCACAGCAAGGCCGTTTCACTTAATCGGTGACCCCCTTCTCCGTCACCCCTCATGCAGAAAAAGAGAAGACGGGGAGAAATCCCTTGAGGGTTCTGCATCAAAATATCATTCACACATAAGCACCCTCTACCCCCCCCCCATCCTTTCCTTCCTTGCATAACAGTATCATCTATACACAGTCATTTTCCATTCACCTATCTCGTACCTACTCCCTTCTTTGCTCAACAGACATTCTCCTCTTGCTCAACGCCTCCTTCATCCCATCCATCCATCTCATCCTCGATCGTCCCCTCAAGTTCACTCCCTTCCCCCCACCTCTGTCTTCCACACCTCTTTTGCCCATCTTTCTTCACTCATTCCTTCCATGTGTCCAAACCATCCCAATACTCTTTCATCGGCTCTATCTGCCATTTCCTTTTCCACTCCCACTCTCTTCCTCACCTCCTCGGTCCTCACTCTCCCCAATCTAGTAACCCCTACCATGATTTAAATTTTCCTCTCTGCATCTCTAAAGTCCAAGTCTCTGCCCCTTATGATACCGTGGGCACAATAACCCTTTCATACAATGTCCTCTTTGCACCCCTTCCCAGTTGCCTTTTTCTCATAACACGTTTTAATCCCCCAAGGCGTTTACTTGCTTCCCTCAATCTACAATGATAAATATAAACATAAAAAATAAAAAAATAAATATAATGAAATAATAAATGATGATAATAGATATAATTAAAAATAGATATGATAAAACAGCAAATAATAATAATAATGCATATAAATATAACATAAATGTGAATAAATAAGAAAAATAATGATAATAAGATAAAATAATAGAAAAATAAAATTTTCTCTCCCTGGTGAGCCCTTGCGGGCGCCTTGATAGTCTTTGGAGAGCACACTGGCGCTCGCGAGCTACAGTATGGAGACTACTGATATAGTTCCTCAGTACCAGAATCTGCGTCAGTAATCTTTGGTAATAAAAGGACGTGGACAGGAGAGGAGTATGTGAGGACCAATTTTTTATTGGTATGTTTCTTTCATTCGAGCTTTATCAAGTGTAGAGAATCCTCTACGGACGAAAAGGATACGTACCTTTAAACATTTTCGTATATTGATAATTTGTATACTGAAGCGAGACTGCGGTCGCTCGTGCTTCTGCTCAGTATTTTCATCATCTTTTTCTTCATACTTCATTTCGTACCATCAAATCATATACCCTTCTTATGGAGAAAACTGTCCTCACCTTTCTCCTTGCGTACCTTCGAATCTTCGGAGATCGATGTTTCGTATGTAGGTGATTTCCTGAACAGTATTTTCATTATTCTTTTTTCACACTTCTTTTCGTACCATCGAAACATGTGCCTTTCGTATAGAGAAAAGTGCCCATTTTTTTCCCTTTCCGTGCCTTCAAATATTCGTATATCGGGGTTTCGTATCTGGGGGATTTCATGTACTTGGTAAAGGTCGGACGAGGGAAACGCGGCGCCGATGAAGCCGTCGTCCTCTCCTGGCGCCTCTCCTGGCTCGCGATGTCTCCAGATGAATTTCGGTCCGGATAATGTTCTTAGTCCGAGTAAGCTCAAGTGGAACGCCCCTCCAGTCACTTCGACATGACAATGCTCCTTGGACGCATGCACCCACGGTCCCCTCAGGGCACAATTCCAAGCACTCGTTCAAGCCGTTATGGAAGAAGAAGAAGAAGTAGGTGAGGAGCCTCCTACGCCAGGAGGCGCCGAGTAGCTACTGCGGCCGAAGAAAGTCACCTTTGCCCTATGTCATTTGGGAACTGTTGAGGACAGGTCACGAACAGTCACTGCTGGGAATCGGAGAGGAATTCGGGATTCGAACCCACGATTAAGGAAATGCAAGATCATCACGCACTCAATGTTTTGTAGTCAGGTTTAATGAGAAGGTCCCAGAGTAGTGAGCAGTTCGTTTTGGTTTCTTTCAGTAGCGATCGTTGTGTAGGACCGACATTTTTGGAGATCTAAACACATAGATATACATACGTACTTAAATAGAACTGTATGTGTGTTCTTGTATATGTGTACGCACCTTGTGTATACGTGTGTATGTAACACACACACCCATGCACAAATACATATGTATACAATATATATATTCACATTCACACACACAAACACACAACACACAGACACATACACACATGTTCTTGCTGGGTCTATTGTCATCTCTTGCTTTTCCCCTCTTCTCTCTCCCCTCCTTACCTCCCAGTATTCACTGCCGGCATTCTTTGTTCCTTTTAGCTCCTTTTTTTAGTACAATATTTGTCTCCCCTTCTACCTCTGGCACTCCTTCTCATAGAGTGCCGTAGTGTGCCAAGTAGTTAGTTCCGCTGTTTGAATGTCTTGTTTACTGAGTTTGCTGCAGCCTGGCACCCTATTCTGTACACGCCCCCTTTCCTCCCTCTCCACCTCTCCTCCCCCGACCTGGTCTCTTTCACCTTTTAGATTTAGGGGGATCTTTAGGGAGGGAATCCCTAATGACTAGGGTGTGTTGTCTTTTGTCCTACACGCATGGCCCGTTTTAGGAAGGTGTTGGAATCGCTTTGTGTATATGTGTGTGTGTGTCTTTGTGTTTGTGTGTGTCTGTGTGTTTGTGTGTGTGTGTGTGTGTGTGTGTATCTTTGTGTGTGTGTGTGTATGTATGTGTGTGTGTGTGTGTGTGTGTGTGTGTGTGTATGTATGTGTGTGTGTGTGTGTCTTTGTGTGTGTGTGTGTGTGTGTGTGTGTGTGTGTGTGTGTGTGTGTGTGTGTGTGTGTGTGTGTGTGTGTGTGTGTGTGAATTGGGAAAACTTCTTAAATGAAGAAACAATGATGGAAGAGAAATGGAAGATATTAAAAGAAATTTATAAAGAGGGAAGAAACAAATACGTACTAGAGTAGAAGCAAGAAAGGGTGTACACTAAGTGCTGGTACAACAAGAAATGTAGTGAGGCTAAAGATAGAAGAGACAAAGCTTGGAAAATATGAAAAAAAAGAGTAAGTGGTAAATATATATCAAATTAAGAAATGAATATATAAAAATGCGAAGGGAAGACAAAAAAATGAAAAAGACAAAATAGAAAAATGCAAGGAACAACCTAAACCATTCTACAGGTATGTGAATAGTAAACTAAAAGATAAACAAGAAATAGTGAAACTGCGTCAAGGGAATGATGAATATATAGATGTAGAAATGACTGAAATTATGAACAAGCATTTTAAATCTGTATTCACAACTGAAAGTAAACAAAATTGGGATGAAGGACGGAGAGAAAGATGCACCCCCTAATGATAGAAAGAACCGTGACACAAGGAAATAAGGGACCAAATAATAAACACCTCAGAAAATCACACTGTCCAGATGGAATTGCAAATTGGATATCAAAAGAATGTATAGATGAACTAACTGACAAAATATATAAGACTATTGATTACTCGCTCAAAGAAGGAAAGGTACCACAAGATTAGAAAAATGCAAATATTGTACCAATATATAAAGAGTGGACAAGGAAAATCCAACTAACTATAGACCGATCTCCCTTACAAGCACAATAGCAAAAATATATGAAAAAATATCAAAACTAGATGAATTAAACATCTGGAGGAAAATGATATACTAAATACAAAACAATTTGGCTTTAGACAAGAAAGATCATGTGCCACTAACTCTATTTGCTTTTACTCGAGACTAATAGAAATAATGCAAGAAAGGGACAGATGGGCTGATTGTGCTTTCCTAGATTTACAAAAAGTATTTGATAAAATCACACACACAAACTAACAAGAAAAATCGAAATACTGATGAGACCAAGATTGGAGTACGCTGCGACACTATGGACACCCAGTACAAAAAAGAATATAAAGAAATTAGAAAGAATCCAAAGAGTAACGACAAAGATGGCACTAACACTCTAAATTGACATACGAACAAAGATTGTCCAAACTGGAACTACCAACCCTGAAACAAAGAAGAGAAAGCGGAGATCTACTGGCCGCCATTTATAGAATTATGAAAGGGATGAAAGTCCTCGACAGAGAAGATTTATTAAAGTGGGATAAGAGAAAAACAAGAGGACATGAAAAGAAACTCAAAAAGGATAGTTATAGAAGATATTAAAAAAAAGAAGAATAGTTTTCCACACAGAGTGGTAGATATCTGGAACAAATTGGATGAGGCAATAGTGTCTTCAAAAACTATACAATAATTTAAGAACAAGCTAGATGCTGAAAGGTACAAAGATGGGTCACTACGAGCATAGCTCTCTTCCCGTGTAATACAACTAGGTAAATACTAGGTAGATACACACACACGCACACACACACACACACACACACACACACACACACACACACACACACACACACACACACACACACACACACACACACACACACACACACGCGCGCGCGCGCGCGCATATATATACATATATCTATGTATATATATATATATACATAGATATAGATAGATATATATACATATATATATATATATATATACATATATATGTATATATATATATATATATATATAAGCTATGAGCTTCCCGCCTATTATATAACCCATAAACACTTTACTTGTAAAAATAGAATTAGAATAATCAAGTATGGCTTATTCGGTCTTCCTCTTTGTCTGCCTCCAGTAAGACGATCAGAAAATAGTAAAAATTTATTGTTTTTTTTTTCCTATTCAGATGCAAGCGTAGCCTGGATATGCCTCAGACATATAGCGGCCATTGCAACGTGGCATCGAAATCTATTTACTTAATCTTACCCATATAAGTTTTCATTGCAACCTATTAAAACTTCGCAGGGGATTTCTCGACCACAAATTTCCTTAAGTTTCCTGGATTTGGAAATGATATATAATATGATCCCTTGCAAGCGATAACATATATTTTAGGTTTCTTTTACACGTTTGATATTAGAGTTCGGTCATTGTGGAGGGAACTTGGCGTCCTTAGCAACCGTTGCTAAGGTGGCCATTTGCAAGGATTTCTG
>NC_134800.1:867836-870336 GCF_046742065.1 Oratosquilla oratoria | reverse complement strand
CGTCTCCGCGCCGCAGTCCACATGTCGCTTCCTGCTGGATGCGTCGGGCTCTCGCTGCGCTGGCGTCCGCTCCCTCGGCCCTGATGCCGATCACTCCGATACACGGTGGTGACCAGCGATGATTATGCAGATCTACCGCCTCCCATCACAAAGGAGTTGTTTCTCCTTCGCCCCATTTTTTTTTCTTTTTCTTTTCTCTTTTTCCTTTTTCCTTTTTTTTTTTTTGCGGGAAGGAGCTTTTCCTGATATTATTGTAATATACTTATATTATTAGTAATCTATATTTATCTATCTATTATTTATCTAATTATTTATTTCCTTATTAATTGATCAATTTATTTACTTGATATTTATTCATATATTTGTTCTTTTTACTTATCTATTTATCTATTTATCTATTTATTCTTTAACCTCTTACGTGCTATGTCTAACTCGTTAGATCAATATTACAAACAATACTTTGGTAATATATATATATATATATATATATATATATATATATATATATATATATATATATATATATATATGTCGACTGTGGCGATTTCCGGAAGAAGAATGTTACATTCCTACGCGCCAAGAAATCCGGGACAAAAGTTGCAGACCTCCATCCGGACACGGGATTAATCTCTGGGGAGACAGTGAGTGATCATATTTGCTTAACTAATGTGAACCTTTGAGCCGGACGTTTGTCTATTATGCAAATCTGTGATGCGCATCAGGGCCGAAGCCCTACAGTGTCCCTCGGGGTCTCCGCTGAGCCCTGAGCTTCCCTAAGAGCTCATCGGAAGAAGAAGAAGAAGAAGAAGATGAGGAGCCTCAAACGCCAGGAGGAGTTGAGTAGCTGCGGTCGAAACCGTCACCTTTGCCCTATGGACGCGCTTGAACGACTGTTGGAGGGTAGCTGCTTGAGACCTCACCAGAAAAAGAAGAATAAAAAGAAGAAGACAAAGAAGAAGAAGACGAAAAAGGAGAAGAAGAAGTAGACTAGGAAGAAGAAGAAGATGTAGACTAAGAAGAAGAAGAAGAAGTAGACTAAGAAGAAGAAGAAGAAGAAGAAGAAGAAGAAGAAGAAGAAGAAGAAGAAGAAGAAGAAGAAGAAGAAGAAGAAGAAGAAGAAGAAGAAGAAGAGGAAGAAGAAGAAAAAGAATAAAGAAAAAGAAAAAAAGAAATAAAGAAACGGAAAAAGAAAAGAAGAAGAAGGAAAAGAAGACGAAGAAGAAAAGGAGATGAGGAGTCTACTACGCCACACAGGCGTTGAGTATCTGCGGCAGAAGTCGCCACCTTTGCCCATATTATACACTTTAAGAACTGTTTGGGCAGAAAACTAAGAGTCACTGCAGGTAATCGGAGATAAGTGCGGGATTCAAACCCAGAACTAAGCGAATGCGAGAACAGCAGCACAATAGAGCTTATCAGGGGTACTTTGATATACAGTGATCAAGTGACTATACTAGAAAAAGGATCCAATAATTGTATGCATAAAACAGTTATCAGGAAAAACCTGTTGAATATTTTTTCTTCCAAAATTGTCAGTAAACTTAAGAAAGACAAATATTTTTATTTATACCAGTTATGCAAGTGCACACACACACACACACACACACACACACACACACACACACACACACACACACACACACACACACACACACACACACACACACACACACACACACACACACACACAGACACATACACGCACACACACACACAGACAAAAACACAAACCAACACACACACACACACACACGTAGACACGCACACACGTAGACACACACACACACACACACACACACACACACACACACACACACACACACACACACACACACACACACACACACACATTATACATATATATATATATATATATATATATATATATATATATATATATATATATATGTATATGTACTTAAGAAATTCAAATTGTTATTACCTAAACCGGTTAACAGAAAAAAAGTATAATTATGCTTTATGAGAAGGAAACAGATAAATTAATATTACAAAATATTTCCCCATGTCGGGGTTCCCTGGGACATCACCATTATTGGAAGGGTTCGGAGAAAGGTTGAGAGGAAGAGTCTGCCTCTTCCTCCTCCTCCTCCTCCTTCCGGCCGGAGAAGTAGGAAGAAGAGGAGGAGGAGGAGGAGGAGGAGGAAGAAAGAAAGAGGAGGTAGGGGTCCGGGAGAGATTGGAGCACTAAGGAGGAACGAGTTCTGGTCTTCGTCTACAGGCAGAAGCGGCTTCAAGTTGCCTGCCGCCCGACAAGTAAGTGAGGCCAGCCGACCAGACCTCCGCATATTTCGAAGTTCTTTCGTCGTGAGAGTTCGTAAGCATTCTGCCCTCTTGGTTTTCCTTTGTCTTTTTCTTCACCTTCTTCTTCTTCTTCGTCTTTTTCTTCTTCTTCCTCTTCTTATTCTTCTTCTTCTTCTTCTTCTTCTTCTTCTTCTTTTTTTTTTCTTCTTCTTCTTCTTCTTCTGCTTCTTCTTCTTCT
>NC_134800.1:852836-857836 GCF_046742065.1 Oratosquilla oratoria | reverse complement strand
ACCCCACTCCTCCCCTTCCACCCCTCTACCCAATCTCTCTCTCTCTCTCTCTCTCTCTCTCTCTCTCTCTCTCTCTCTCTCTCTCTCTCTCTCTCTCTCCCTCTCTCTCTCTCTCTCCCTCTCTCTCCCTCTCTCTCTCTCTCTCTCTCTCTCTCTCTCTCTCTCTCTCTCTCTCTCTCTCTCTCTCTCTCTCTCTCTCTCTCTCCCTCTCTCTCTCTTCCTTATTCTGATGTTAATAGGGGTGTGACGGAGGTGTAACGGGCGCGTAACGGGTTCGTAGCGGGTGTGTGTGTGTGTGTGTGTGTGTGTGTGTGTGTGACGGGGGGATGGTGACAAACCATTCGGTCGACCTTGGCTTCATTTCGACACGGTGCCCAGGCATCGCTAATGCTTCCTCTCCTCCTCCTCCTCCTCCTCCTCCTCCTCCTCCCTCCTCCTCCTCCTCCTCCTCCTCCTCCTCCTCCACATTCTCCTCCACCTCCTCCTCCTCCTCCTCCTCCACCTCCTCCTCCTCCTCCTCCTCCACCTTCTCCTCCACCTCCTCCTTTTCCTCCTCCTACACCTTCTCCTCCTCCTCCACCTTCTCCTCCTCCTCCTCCATCTCTTCCTCATCTTCCCCACACATCCTCCACATCCTACACACTCTTCCACCTTGTCTTCCATCTCCACCTCTTCCACACTCTCCTACCTTCTCCAGCTCCTCTATCTCTTCCTCAACCCCACCTCCTTCACCTCCACGCTCCTCCACCTCTTACACCTCTTACACCTCCTCCTCAACCTCCCCCACACATCGTCCACATTCTTCATATTCCTCAACCCCCTCCACCTCCACCACCTCCTCCACCACCTGCACACCTCCTCCACATGTGAACCACAGTCATAAGAACATAAGAAATAAGGAGACTGCGACAGACCATAAGGCCTACACTAGGCAGTTCCATGTCCCTTACCACCTGTCATCCCCTTAATCTTCCCTAAAGTTACCTCATCTTCTCTTAAAACAACCGATAGTTTCAGCGCTCACTAACTACCTGGTTACTAAGTCTAATCCATTCGTTAACCACCCTATTAGTAAACCAATTATAAGTATATATACATATATATATATATATATATATATATATATGTATGTATATATGTATGTATATATATATTTATATATGTATATATATATATATATATATATATATATATATATATATACATATTTTGCATGTGCGTGTGTTTGAATGTGTGTGTAGTTGTGTACGTCTGTGTGTGTACATGTGTATGTAGGTATACATATAATCTATCATTTTTGGTGAACCCGGGACGAGGAATGTGCCTTTGGAAAAAAAAAAAAAAGAGAAAGAAAGTGAAGGACCATAACTTGGTTGCCAGAGTTGGAGTACTCAGGGTGATTGAGTGCTGCTGCTGCTGCTGCTGCGAAGAGGAGGAGGAGTTCGACTCTCCTCCAAGAGTCTTCCGAGATCGATTCAGTAAATTGTGTTCTTCGAAGTAGAAGAAGAACGGGGAGGAGGAGGAAGGGGAGAAGAAGGAGAACTATGACAAGGAGAAGAAAAAGGAGAAGAAGCAGTGGAAAAAGAAGAAAGAGAAGAAGAAGAAGAAGAAGAAGAAGAAGGAGAAGGAGGAGAAGGAGAACGAGAAAGAGATGGAGAAGGAGAAGGAGAAGGAGAAGGAGAAGGAGAAGAAGAAAAAGGAGCAAAAGAAGAAGAAAAAAGAGAAGAGGAAGAAGAGGAAGAGGAGGAGGAGGAGGCGCGTGCCATCGGAAGGCTTCATCAGTCTTTGTGTATGAATATGTAATTGCATTTTCGTGGACGTGGATGTGTGTGTGTGTGTGTGTGTGTGTCTGTGTGTGTGTGTGTGTGTGTGTCTGTGTGTGTGTGTGTGTGTGTGTGTGCGTGCGTGTACGTGTGTGTGCGTGCGCGCGTTTGTGTAAATTTATTTGACTAATTTAACAAAATGGTGTCGGGAAGTTTGAAAGAATGCCCTAATTAGATCTGATGTCACCCTATTTTCTATCTTATTTTTTCATTTTCTTATCGTATTTATTGTAATCTTATAATTTGATAAAAACAAATTCAGTTCTTTGACAACTGGGTGTTTTGTTTCTCTAAAGAAGACATATCGTACTAAAGCCTTTTTAAATTTTGAGAATATTGTTTTTCCTGCCTTAAAAATGTTGTTTATTCTTCAATTACATTTTTGTTGATTTTTCTGTCAATATCAATTATTTGAAGATTGGGTAAAAGTCCTAAAGGGGATATATCATATATATATTTTTTTGAAAATATTAAATTTGTATTCAGTGATTTTTTTACTTTTGTTTTTAAAATATTTCATGATCTCGTACTGACGTCATAAAGAAGCCATGCCGAAACAATGTGGTATCTCGCAACAGTTTCTCAACTGTTTCGCAACAACAAAGAAAATTGTCATTTACCCTTAAGTGATAAACTTTATTGTGTATCCGACTCTAAACATCTAAGGGAAGCAGCAACAATGTTTTGTCGCCAGATGATTTTATTCAGTTGAAGGCCTTGTTCTGAACATCTTAATGTATCACAAAGTCCCGAAAGTGCTTAGAAAAAAAAAAAAAAAATCAATCAGTGTGTCTGGACTGTTTTTAGACAAATCGGAAACAGCCGCTCGACTGTTTAGAACACACACGTGCACAAACACACGCTCACGCACGCACGCACAAACAAACACACACACACACACACACACACACACACACACACACACACACACACACACACACACACACACACACACACACACACACACACACACACACAGACACATACACACATTGCGACTCAATGGCGCAGTGGTAGAATTCCCGGCCAACACAACGGCGGTCCGGATTCGAATCCCCACAGGGCTGAAATAATTTCAGTATCGCTGCGCTGCGAGTAGTTACTCCGGCTCTCGTGGGGGGAGAGTTGGGAGTGTTTGTGCGGGTAAGGTCACAGCATTATCCACATATAGGTCATGTATGAGTTCTAAGCATACACACATACACATACACATGAATACACACACACACACACACTCACACACACACACACACACACACACACACACACACACATATATATATATATATATATATACATATATATACATATATATGTACATATATATATATATATATATATATATATGTATGTATGTGTATATGTATGTATGTGTGTGTGTGTGTCCGTGTGTGTGTGTGCATGTATATATGTATGTATATATAAATACTTATATACCTGGTATTAGGTTTGCATACACACACACACAAACACACACTAGCATACATACATATAGATACATATGCACAATATGAAAACAGTACCATCAAGAACGATAAGACTTCATTCAGATGAGATATATTTGGCTAATTGTATTCGCGTAGCATTTGCTAATAATCGCGTCGCCGATGGTTAGCAAATGCAGCGTCATCAATTTCAGAAGTCTATTTCCCTCATATGTTGTTTTGCCTCAGAGACTTAGTGTCCCCCCGAGTCTAATAACATATGTGGCTCGAATTAAATTTGCATCCAATACTCAGAGCATAAATTGAAAGGAAAAAAGAGGTTGTGCAAGCTGCATCATCGTGACGTGTTGCATGAATCATGGAGTCTATGTCACCTTTTCTGAATATGTGTAAATACATACATACATACATACATACATACATACATACATACATACATACATACATACATACATACATACATACATATATATATATATATATATATATACACACATATATATATATATATACATATATATATATATGTATATATATATATATATATATATGTGTGTGTATATATATATATTGGTTGAAGTCAACTGCGCTGATAGATTTGACTATCTTCAAATGAAGGTTCTTCAATTTATAAAAGGGTTCCTTTTCTTCGTGGTTCAGATTATGAACGAAAACATCCATAGTGTAACGAAATGCGCTGATGTGTGCCGACAATTGTATTCTTGAGGATGTAACAGTGTGAAACTGTTGAACAAATACACCGAAAACTTCAAAGTTTTTTCGCCTCACCGGGAGGCTTCTTCAGGGTGAGAGGACTTCATGGTGAATCGAGGAGGTCTACATCATGAAATTTTTCTAACCTCCCCTCCCCTGAGTAAGACTGTCTCAGCTCGTGACGTCACCAAAAGTCAAGGCAACATAGAGTATGGAGTACAGATGTTTTCATTTGTATGTATTAAAGCCTCCAGCGTCTTTTACAAAATGTAATAAGATAATCAATTTTATTCTTTATTGAATATTTATTACATGAAGAGGTCGATATATCTCCTGTTCTTTCTGTCTCTTCCACATAAGTTTTGCCAACGCATTATGTACAAGACAAGGTACAACGACTGTGCGAGATTGCCCACAAGGCTAGAAGCGCTGGTCAACTACAGCCCATAACAGCCAATAAGCATGAAGGCGAGGAGCCTCATGCGCCAGGAGGCGCTGAGTAGCTGGGACCAAAGTTGTTACCTTTGCCCCTAGTGATGACGCCTTTCGGGAACCTTTGGGGGCAGGTCATTGATAGTCACTTCTGGGAATCGTAGAGGAATGCTGGATTCGAACTCGTGATTAAGAGGATGAGAGACCAATAATATAAATATTATGGCAACCGTACTGGTAATATATTCCCAGACGTTTGAATTTGATCCCGATTAGCCTCGAATTCTTTGATCTCTCAGCATTATACCATTACATTGCTAATAGTGATCACAGCCCAAGATGACTCATCAGATAACCCATACTTTTACTTTGAAGTAATACTGGTCTAAACACACGTGACTCTGTTATAGTGGCCACGTTCCAGCAGCGACCAATAGCCACGCTGCTTGCTGGCACTGGTGTATCAGGTTCCTTTGAGTGCATCTGTACCTGAAACGGCAAAGGAAAACGGAAAGAGTAGTCCACCGAACGGTTGGTACCAATTGGCTTTGAAGTGATGCCTCATTGTTGGCTCCTTTATTGTCTG
>NC_134800.1:845336-847836 GCF_046742065.1 Oratosquilla oratoria | reverse complement strand
GAGGACAATTCTGTAACAAGTAAAAGCATAACATACATTTGTTACCAGTTAATTTGGATTAGATAGTATTTGTCTGAAACAATCATTAAAACGAAAATGCAATAATCATTCTGTAATAAGATATAAAAGAATATTCTGTAGAAGTTGCCCTCACAGACTGGGACCATGAACCGCCTAAGGATTGTCTAAACCAATTGTAACTTTGGGAAAAACAAGAAGCGTTCTGAAACAAAATGAAAAATTCAGTGTATATTGTTGTTGCCATGAAAATGGTTTATTTTGACTGAAAAAAAAAAAAAAGAGGCGGGGGTAGGTCCACCTTTGCTTTGCAGCTGTCAGAGGCCGTCAATTGGAAAAAAAGGATTATTTTCCATTTTTTCCTTTCATTTTTTGTTTCTATCTTACGTACAACAAAGATGAGTCATACATACATACATACATACATACATACATACATACATACATACATACATACATACATACATACATACACCAAAAAGCCTTTTCTCTCTCTGATAAGGGAGGTGGCAGCCTAAGGCATACGCCCACCCAGCCCCCCCCACCCTCCACCCATCCCACACTCTTTTCTTTTTGTCTAAGCTCCTTGTAGATGAAGGCCCATCCCTCTCTCCCGCCCACTGCCTGGGTCAGAAGCAATGCAGCAAGACACATCACGTCCACAGTATCAGGGCTCGACGGCTGAAGCTGGTTCACCCCCACCGATTCATTGACATGGCGACCCTCCCTCCTCCTCCTCGTCCCCTCACGAGTTATATATAGCAATCAAGTGATAGGAAATGGGACATAAAATGCCTAAAAGTAAGCCATTGCACAAAAGAAAAAAAAAAGATAATAAATACGATCTAAGTTATTTTATCTTATTATTGATTTTTATTGGTTGCCACAGTCGAGCCACAAGACCCAATTTTTGGTATCCTCGATGATTGCTGCTCCCAAATTGGTGAAGAGAACGTCAGCCTAAACAAAAATGTGTGAATAGTAGGCGGAGCTTATAAAAAGTAGTTGTTTGATGAGAGACTTTTAGTGAGTGGCATTCCCAGTTCTTAAAAGTCATTAAATTTATTGAAACGTAGCTAAGGAGTCACACGCAGACACACAAACACGCACAAACACGCACAAACACGCACACACACACACACACACTGAGGGGTGTTACTCCAACTCTCGTGGGCGGGGAGTTGGGGGTGTGTGTGTGTGCAAGGTCATAGCATTACCCATAGATCGGACCTACGAGCTCTGAGCTCTCTTCCAGGAGGGAAATAGCTGTCGATCACGAGTCCAACACGTGATCCAAAGACTAAGTGAATACACACACACACACACACACACACACACACACACACACACACACACACACACACACACACACACACACACACACACACACACACACACACACACACACACACACACACGCACACACACACACACACACACACACACGCACACACACACACACACACACACACACACACACACACACACACACACACACACACACACACACACACACACACACACACACACACACACAAAAGCAGCGCCAAAAATAAAACTTTTTATTGACCATGGCATCTACGAAAGGTTGTCGGGTCGGCAATTTCAATATATACAAACAACGCTGCTGTTGAATATATTACCTTTATTTTTATTGCTTGGCCCAGAAGTGGTGTCCTCTGGCCTCTCCTCTTGTAGCTCTTGGGCTTAGTAGGGGAGAGGAGAGAGGACGGGGGAGGAGGAGGAGGAGGAAGAGAAGAAGCTGGAAGGGGTCGGGGGGTGGGAAGTGGGAAGGGGGGGATGGCTCAAAGGCGCCAAAGTAGCACAAGAAAGCCTCCTGCTTGGTTCGAGGTGTATTCCCCAAAGGCTCCTCCTCCATCACTCGAGGTGTTCCTTCAGGCTCGAACCCCCACCGCCCTCCGGAGAATATTTCCCGCGGTAGTTGGATATAAAGCACCCCTGGTGGCTCGGGGGGGGAGGGGGGGAGGCGCATAAACAATCGGAAGGGGGCCAGTGCGGCGGCGGGAGAATTAGCATAAGTAAGGGCGCCGCTCCCCTGCCAAATGCGGAAGGACTGGATGGTAAGAAACGAAGGACAATGAGGAAGGGCAAGAAGGAGACAAACGTTCTTTTGTGTATATACAGGGTGTTTCAGAATGATTCAACCAAAAATCACTTCATCACCAAACTTGATAGTCTACGATGTGTATGTGTTTATACAAATAATACAGAACACCTTTTTGTTCGGTTGTCCGAATCTTTGTCATCCAGTTCTTTGCAAGAAACAAAAAATCATGAAACAAGTAAATGTATAGACAGATAATTGAACAAATAGATAAATGAATTAACAAATAAAAGAATACAAATATGAATAAATGAATAGATACATGAATATAAAATGAATGGTTGAATAAATAGAAATAAATTAATTAATAATAAATTGTAAAATATAAGCAAATATATTAATAAGTAAAACCAGATA
>NC_134800.1:827836-835336 GCF_046742065.1 Oratosquilla oratoria | reverse complement strand
TCCTGCCACTTCCGTCTCCGTCCTCCCTCGCCTTGCCTTCCTTCCTTCCTTCCTTCCTCCTCGCCTTGCCTTCCTTCCTTCCTTCCTTCCTCCTTCGCCTCTGGCTTTGCCGGAGTCACCGTTTCGACCTCTTCTCCCTTGGCCGTTGATAGGTTCTTCATATCAGTTCTCTGTGTCCCCAGTATCTATTACATCAATTTTTTTAAGCCTCAAAATTTCATGTCTTTTGTCGTCTTTATTTTCTCATTTCATTCTGTTTGATTTTATATCATTTTATTTTATTTTAATGTTTTCCCTCTGCATCTTTATATCAATCTTATGCTATTTATTTTCATTTGTTTATTTATATATATTGTATTTTGTTTTATCTTGTTTTTTTCTATTTTACTTTATTTTATTTTATTATCTATCTTATTCTATTTTATTTCATCTAATTTTATTTCATTTTATTTTATTTCATTCTATTCTATTTTATTTTATTTTATTTTATTTTATCTTACTTTATTTTTATTTTTTCATTTCATCATTACTTTTTTATGTATCGTATTTGAGTGTACGTCTGCTTGTCGCTTCCGAAAGACATAAAAGTACTATCAACCTCCAAAGCCGGCCCCGCCCGAACCACTCACCACTTCTAAAGACGACGATTCCACTTATGCGCTGCTATTTGTAAAACATATCTTTTCTCAGAAGCCATCAGCTGTTTTGATAATTATAGCAAATGCTCTGCGTCGAGACCGGTACTTGGGTCGAGGGTGACTTGACAAAGGGTGATGACGACCAGACGCTGCAATGATAGCAGGGCCGGCCAGCTTGATGGAAAGCGGAATATAAAAGCGCTTCCGTAATAAGTGAGCGTCTGTGAAAAATAACTTCCATTAACACAATGAGGTTTTCTTTGATATGTGTGTGTGTGTGTGTGTGTGTGTGTGTGTGTGTGTGTGTGTGTGTGTGTGCGTGCGTGTGTGTGTGTATGTGCGTGTTGTGTTGTGTGTACTATCCTAAATTTATACATGTATTTGAGTGTGTGTGTGTATGTGTGTATTCACTTGGTCTTTGGATCACGTGTTGGACTCGTGATCGACAGCTATTTCCCTCCTGGAAGAGAGATCAGAGCTCGTAGGTCCGATCTATGGGTAATGCTATGACCTTACACACACACACACACCCAACTCCCCGTCTAAATTTATATATGTATTTGAGTGTGTGTGTGTATGTGTGTATTCACTTGGTCTTTGGATCACGTGTTGGACTCGTGATCGACAGTTATTTCCCCCCTGGAAGAGAGCTCAGAGCTCGTAGGTCCGATCTATGGGTAATGCTATGACCTTACACACACACACACACACCCAACTCTCCGCCCACGAGAGTCAGAGTAACGACCCGAAGCGCAGCTGTACCGAAATAATTTCGGCCCTGGGCAGGATTCGAACCAAGCACTACGCGCACCACCATGCTAGTAATGATGCTGTAATGATTATAATTTATGTTATATTATTTGTTTTTGTTTTGTTATAATTTGTCTGTCTGATTTTCATTTATTATTAGTTATATGTCAATTTATAATCATTTACTATTTACCTTTTTGTTTGTTATTCAACTATACCTATGCATTTATTTATGTATTTTATTTGTTATTTTTACATTATTATAGCTTTAATTTATTATTATGATTTTTTTTTCTTTTTCTTGTTTTTCTTTTTTTTCGCATCCGACCTAGATATGGATCAAAAGGTCTCCTGTCGGCATGCTCCGCCTTTGTAATCCTTTGTAGTTCATCGCTCTACCAACTGCGCCACCGTGTGTGTGTGTGTGTATGTGCCTGTTGTGTTGTGTGTACTATCCTACATACACTCACGTGTCTAAATTTATACATGTATTTGAGTGTGTGTGTGTATATGTGTGTGTGTGTGTGTGTGTGTGTGTGTGTGTGTGTGCGTGTGTGTGTGTGCGCGTGTGTGTATGTGCGTGTTGCCTTGTGTGTACTATTCTACATACACTCACATGTATGTGTCTAAATTTATACATGTGTTTGAGTGTGTGTGTGTGTATGTGTGTGTGTGTTTGAGTGTGTGTGTGTGTGTGTGTGTGTGTTTGTGTGTGTGTGTGTGTGTGTGTGTGTGCGTGTGTGCGTGTGTGTGTGTGTGTGTGTGTGTGTGTGTGTGTGTGTGTGCGTGTGTGTGTGTGTGCGTGCGTGTGTGTGTGCTCACACACACACACTCACATGTGCATATCATGAATGCGTTTATCATTTCCCATTCGAATATCACCAGAGCGCCCTCCACCTCCACACCTGTTGTCACTTTTCATTTTATTCTGGTCAGCGGCGTCAGTCAGTCAGCGTCGAGGCCCTTTCTGGATCTTCTCGGCGACACCAACCCTCGTGTCGAAGGCTGAAAGTCGTATTGTGTGCGTTCGCGCGCGCGAGAAGGCCAATTTGCATAGCCACCTGTCAGTGGGCCATTCAACTTAGCCACGAACTATCTCCGCGCTCGCATTAGTAAACTCATATCCCGCAAGCCTGACAGCCAACATCACTTAGCCCAATTACGCCTTAAACGCGGAGTACCCCAAAGCCGGACGACGAAAGCGTCACGCGATCCGTCGGTCCTGTTTACAGAGAGCCCCGACATCCATATCCGTGAAATAACTTTCTTGGGCTACAGTGACAACAAATAGCGAGTCTTGGGGGGCGTTGAGGCAGAGGAAGGGGGCAGACGGGAAGGAGGGTGGGGTCTTCCCTCGTTCTGTATATTTCAAGAAGTACAAACATACCCATGATGGAGGTGAATTTATCACCAGCTCGAATTTCTTTTTGACCGCGCGGTCTTCCCGTCCGTGGAGTTGGAGGAGAATTTGGATACTGCCTTGCGGCGGCGGCAACAACTGTGTACGGAGGGCGGGCAAGCAAAGGAAGAGGAACATCATGGGATACAGAGAGAAATGGGGAAGAGAAGAAATGAGAAAAGTAGGAATGAGAAGAGAGGTGGAGAAGAGAAGGAAAGGGGACGAGATACAGAAGGAAAGGAGGAGAATGGGAGGTAAAGAGAGAGAGAGAGAGGAAAAGAGAAACGTAAGAAGGAGAAAAAAAGGGAGAATATATGGAAGGGGATGAGATACTGAGGGGATACTGAGAATATGAAGAAATTCGAGAAGAAAGGAGAAAAGTAAGAAGGAGAAGAAACCTGAGGAGAGAAGGAAAGGAAGAGAATAAGAGGGAAAGAGAAATGAGAAGAGAAAAGAAGAAGAAGGAGAGGAAAAAGAAGTGAAGAGGAGGGATGCGAGAGGTAAGATTGACGGAGAAAGGGATGGAGAGGGAGAGGAAGAAAAATAGGACGAAGAAGAAAGGGGATTAGAGGAGATGGGAAGGGGGGAGAGAAGAGAGGCTGAAGGAGAACAGGAGAGAAAAGGAGAGGAGAGGAGAGGAGAAAAAATAGGACGAAGAAAGAAAGGGGATTAGAGTAGATCGGGGAGGGAAGAGGAGGGGAAGGAACAAGATCAGAGGAGGAAGTGAAATTGAATGAAATGGTATGAAATGGAATGTAGTGGGGGTTGGGGGCGAATGGGAGGGAAAGGGAAGGGAGGAGAGGAGAGGGGAAGGGGCGAGAGAGAAGCAGGATAGATAAAAAGAGGGAGGGCAGAGGGGATGGGAATGAGATTCAGTGAAATGGTATGGAATGAAATGGAATGGAAGGAAAGAGAGGGGAGAAAGAGGTGAAGGATATTGTAAAGGTGAAAGATAAAAGAAGGAAAGGGAGGAAAGGTAGGATAGAAAAATGAAAGGAAGAGAAAGAAAAAGAAAGGTAATGAAGAACGATAATGGAATGGAGGGGAATTACAAGGGAGAGGGAAAAGGAAGGGGAAGGAAGAGGTGGGGAGAGGAAAGGAGGGAGAGAGAGGGAGAGGGAAAGACCGAGAGAGAGTAGCGGACGGGAGGGGGAGATGGAGGATGGTCAGAAGAATGGAATGACTCTTGGAATGAGACCTTAGAAGGAGGAGGCTCAGAAGAAAATCATGAAGAAGAAGAAGAGGAAAGGAAGGAGAAATATAGAAATCAGTAAGAAGAGTATAAATAGAGAAGATTATGGAGGAAGGGCAGGCAGGGAAGATGGGCGAAAGATGTGAAGGAAAGTGAAGGGAGGAGCCGGAGGGCTGAAGTGAGCGCCCGAAGGCAGCAAATTTGGTCTTGGCTGAGGGTCTTCAAGTTGCTTCAAGCGATGTGAAACGACGAACCATCGCCTTAGCAATGGTGGTGTGGTGTGGTAGTGTCTGCCAGTTGTTTGTTCATTTTCCTGTTCTTGTTTACTTTTTTATTATCATGTTTTATTTATGAGAAGTTCTTTGTTTGAATTATGTAAATTCTTGTTATTCTATTCATCTATTTATTTAATAGACGGAGTGGTTGGGGAGTACAGAGCGCAAGGTAAAAGTCGTAGTGGAGAGTTAATGGTGGAAATGCGTTTAGAAAGAGAGTTGATGAGAGCTAACACAGTGTTTGGACAAAAGTTAGGCAGAAGTACACATGGGAGAGGATGGTGAAGGTAAGGGTGGTTGATAAAGCTTTAATGGAATATGTAGCGGTATCCAGGAGAAGCGAAGGAAGAGTTTTGGCTGTCCATTTTTTTTAGGGAAGTGTCTGAGGAAGGGAGGTACAGTAATAGTGGACTTGCTAGTGAGGTTGTGCCTAAGGAAGGATAGAGTGCAAGAGGACTGGAGATGTGCATATATAGTTCTACTTTACAAAGGACAAGGGGACAAGTGAGTGTAGTAGATTCAGAGAGCTTAGTTTTATTGAGTGTAACTGGGAAGACTTATGGGAGGGTTTCAATTGAAAGGATAAGGAGGAGAACAGAGGGGATAATTGCTGAGGAACATTGTGGATTTAGGAAAGGTAAGGGTTGCGTGGATTAGATATTTGTGGTAAGACAGATATGTGAGAAAGGCTTATAACATTGTGGACAGGAAGGCACTGTGGTAGGTTTTGCAGATACAATATGTGGGATCGAGGGGAAAGCTGCTAAGGGCAGTCAAGAGTTTTTACGAGAGTAGTAGAGCCTGTGTTAGAATAAGAAATGGATAAAGTGAGTGGTTAGAGGTAAAGGTGGGACTGTGTCAGGGATGTGTCATGTCGCCATGGATGTTCAGTGTGTACATGGAAGGGAGGGTGCAGGAGGTAAAGGCGAGGGTAATGGGCAGTGGACTGAAGATGGTTAAAGAAAATAGAGAGAAGTGGTAGGTGAGCCAGTTGTTGTTTGCTGACGACACTGCGCTTGTGTCAGGGTCAAAAGTGGATTAAGGGAGTGTGTGACGGAGTTTTGAAAGGTATGCAATAGGAGGAAGTTGAATGTAAATATGAGAGTAAAAGTAAGGTGATGAGATGTACAAGGGGAGAGAATGGCAGCAGTTTGAAAGTAAGTCTTAAGTAAGAGAGGTTTGAGGAAGTGGATAGCTTTAGGTACTTGGGGTCACATGTGACAGGAAAGGGAAGAGAGGAGGTGAAGGTAAGTTTTAGATTGAAAGGAGCAAGAAAATGTCTTTGGGGATTCAAAAATGTAATTAGATATAGACATTTGGGAATGGGTGCAAAGAGGAGATTATATGAAAGGACGATTGTGCCGACAGCACTGTATGAGGCAGAGGCATGTAATTTAAGATAGGCAGAAAGAAAAAGTTTAAATTTGTTTGAGACGAAATGTCTGAGAAGTATGGTAGGGTTGCAAGGTTGGATAGAGTGAGAAACGAGGAGGTGAGGAGGTGAGGAGGTGAGCGAGGGTGGGAAAGGAGATGATGGCAGACAACAGGGTTGATGAAAAAGTATTGGCATGGTTTGAACACAAGGAGAGAATGAGTGAGGAAAGATTAGTAAAAGTGGTGTGGGAGGCAGAGGTGGGTGGAGTGGACATGAGAGGACGACCGAGGATGAGATGGATGGATGAGTTGAAAGGGGAGTTGAGTAGGAGGGGGATGTCTGTTGAGCAAGGAAGAGAGAAGGCAGGAGATAGGATGGTTGGAGGCTGGGTGTGTATAGATGATGCTGTGATGCAAAGAAGGGAGGGTTGGGGGGTTAGGGAGTGGTTATGTGCGAAGGATATTTTGACGCAGCACGAAGGGATTTCTTCCCGTCTCCTCTTTTTCTGCATGAGGAGACGGAGAGAAAGGGGGTCGCCGATGAAGTGGAGCAGCCTTGCTGCAGAGGTACTGTGTCTTGCTGCATTACTTCTGACCCAGGGCAGTGGGCGGGATACAGGGATGAATCGTCATCCATGAGGAGCTAAGATGAAAGGGAGGAAAGGATGCTGAAGGAGAGTAGAATGGATGGGAGTGGGTATACATCCTCTGACTCTGGATGCCTCCCTGGTAAGGTGGAAAAAGCCTTTGGTATATAGATAGGTAGAACTTACCCATTCATTTACTTATTTGTTTATTTATCTATTTATTATTTATGTATTTATCAATTTATCTATTTACTTACCTATTATTTACTTATTTTTTTTACTTATTGTTTTATTTATTTATCTATTTATTCACCTACTTATATATATATATATATATATATATATATATATATATATATATATATACATATATATATATATATATATACACATATACTTATTCATATATTCATTTATATAATCAAGTATTCATTTATTTATATGCTTATATAACTATCTATTTCTCTATTTATCTATTTATTAACTTATTTGTTTATCCATTGATTTGCCTATTTATTTCTTTATCTATTTATTCATATATTAATTTTTTTTTTATACTGGTGCCGCAGTGATTTATTGACGTGACGTCCTTTAAAAGATGGTAAAGAATGAGAGGCACATCGGTCAGGGAGTTCGTGCTGAATGGAATTCCTCTCGTCTTGTTTGGAATAGAATATTCTGTTCCCCCAGACATATACTGTAAACGTAAACCACACTCTGTCAGAATTTTAGAAAAATTATGATCTTACTGTGTAAAATATTTTGTATATTTATTTACACAGCAATATTTTTATGATAGTAGTATTATCAATAATATGGAGATAATATATAATTAATTAGAGATTATGTGTTTTCTTATATAATGTGGTCACGTGTGACTGTCCGTGTGATAGACTTTCATCAAACATGGTACTTTAGGTACTTTGAATACAAAATGATACTTTAGTTTTGTGTGTGTGTGCGTGCGTGCCTACGTGTGTGTTTGTGTATGTGTGTGTGTGTGTGCGTGTGTGTGAGCGTGCGTGCGTGCGTGTGTGTGTGTGTGTGTGTGTGTGTGTGTGTGTGTGTGTGTGTGTGTGTGTGTGTGTGTGTGTGTGTGTGTGTGTGTGTGTGTGTGTGTGTGTGTGTGTGTGTGTGTGTGTGTGTGTGTGTGTGTGTGTGTGTGTGTGTGTGTGTGTGTGTGTGTGTGTGTGTGTGTGTGTATGTGTGTGTGTGAGTGTGTGTGTGTGTGTGTGTGTGAGTGTGTGTGTGTGTGTGTGTGTGTGTGTGTGTGTGTGTGTGTGAG
>NC_134800.1:790804-804836 GCF_046742065.1 Oratosquilla oratoria | reverse complement strand
TCGACCACTTTCCTTTTCCCCCTTTTCCCTTCTTAGTTCCCTCTTCCTGCCCCCCCACCCTTCTGTTTCCCTCTCGCCCTTATACACCCAGAACTCACGAAAAGACTGAGGCCCACCTTGCCCCGCTCCCTCCCCCCACTTATCCTCTCCCTCCCCCTCTCCCCCTTTTCCTATTCTTCCTTCCTCCGCCTCCTCTCCTGGGCGCCCTCTCAACGACTTTGCCCACTCCCACCCAACTCTCTTTTCTCCCCCTTTCCTACTCCAATATCCTGATACCTTCCTCCACCGTTCTCCCCCTTCCTTTCTTACTTCCCTTCCCGCTCCTCTCCTTTTCCCTCCCACTCTTCCCCTATCCCTTCTCAATCTTCCCCTTCGCTTGCCTCCCTTCTCCCTTTTTTCCTGCCCCTTTCCTCTTTCTTTCTGCCCCATCGCTCCCAACCCCATCATCCAGTCCCCGAAACTCTCCACTCCTCTCTCTCTCCCCCTCGCCTCCGCCTCCCCCCTCTTCCCCCACTCAGCCTCCCTCGCCTCTCTCCCCGCTCCTTCCTCCGCCCCTCCCCCCCCCCACTGCCCCTCCTTTTCACTTGTTTTCCTTTCTCCTCCCCCTACCCCTTTGTCCTCCCCGCTTCTTCTCCTCCCCCATCTTCCCAACCACCCCTCCACCCTACCACCCTCCTTCCCTCCTTCCTGCCCCCAACCTTCTTCTCTCCTCCCCGAACCCTCTCTCCTCTTATTCTCCCTCCCTTCCCCCCTCAAACTCCCCCACCATGTCTCTCTGAGTCTTACTTTACATGTGCAGTTCCTATCATCTTTCTGTTTTGGATTGTATTCATTTCATCCAATAAGATCTCCCGATCGACCAATTCTCCACTAAAAAGTGACCAAAAATCCTACATTACCAATTAACCACGCAATACCATTCACCGTGTGACCTCTTGAACCCACATGAAACCTCTGACGTCTCAGGACCGCCTTGGATCCAACAACAACCCCCCCCTCAAAAAAAAAAAAAAAAAAAATTTAGAGAACACATGAGGATTGTTATAGAATGATCTTCCTTGTAACATGTGGAACTGTGTGTTTACCTGGATCTCTTCTGGATCATTCCTCTGACCTAAATCAACCCCATCATCATCATCCCCGTGCGTATCTGGTGTATAAGGGCCGCCGGGCAGATTGATCCGGATCCGACTATATAGGACCGGGTATGTCGGCCGGTCCGAGAAATCCAAAATCAGTCCACACACGATCCAGTCTGATCGGATCATAACAGATCTGTCCGCCGGCCTCGAGGATTTAGATCGAACCGTGGATGACGACGGGGGGGACCTCAAGGAAGGGAAATGTACTTCACAACATAGTGTAGAAACACAACATAATTTATACTGGAATGATATATGTATGCTAATGATAATGATGATAATAATGATAGTGATAATGATAATAATAACAAGAATTATAATAATGATAATAATAATGATAACAAGAATAATAATAATAATAATTAATAAGAATAATAACAATAACAATAATTATGATGATGATGATGATGATGATTGATGATGATGATGATGATGATGATGATGATTGATGATTGATGATGATGATGATGATGATCGATGATGATGATGCATGATGAGGATGATGATGATGATGATGATGATGATGATAATAATAGAGAATAATGGATAATGATAATAATATAGATATTGATGATGATAATGGGATTTATGATAAATATAATGATAATGAATGATGATAATTGATAATGAAAATGATAATGATAATGATAATGATAATGATAATGATAATAATGATAATGATAATAATAATGATGATGATGAATGTATGATGATGAATGTTGCTGATGATGATAATGATGATAATGGAGAGAAGGATGATAATAGTTAATATATAATGATAATGATGATAATGATTATAATGTGATAATGATGATAATGAGAATAATGATAATAATGATAGTAATTGTTTAATAATGATAATTCTTATTATTATTATTTTTATTATTATGTATTAGTATTTATCATTGTTGATTATTAATTATTAATTATTATTATTATTATTATTTGTTTTAGTATCATTATTATAATAACAACAACAACACAACTACAACGGCAACAACAACAGCAACTACAACATCATACATACATACATACATATATCCAAGGCTTGTTCCCTTCCCCCCCGTACAAGGGAGGTAGCCAAAAAGAGGAAAGGCATAAAATCTCTCCCACCCATTTCATCCCCAATACACTCCAACTCCACAACCCTCCCACCCTTTCCTCTCATCTGAAACAACCTCCGGATGACGGGTCATCCCACAACCACCCCGCCCCCCCCCCACCGCCCTGGGTCAGAAGCAGTTCCGCAAGACACAAGTCCATCCACAGCAAGGCCCAGCTTCATGTTTAATTCCGCCGAACCCACCCCCCCCTCGCTCCTACCCCAACCCCCCCTTCTAGCCCACCCTTTCCCCTCTTCTCCGTCCCCCCTTAGCATTTAGGGAGAGACGGGGAGAAATATCCCTTCGGTCTGCGTCAAAAAATTTACTCACAAAAAACATACGAAACGACCCCCACTCACTACAAACCAAAACCGCCCACCACACCAAACCCTCCCCCCCAATCCACAATATTTCCTTTCCCTCCTCTTTTCCTCCTCATGCAGTCACAACATCCAGCCATTATACAACCATTTCTCCACATCACCTCCTGGTCTTCTCCTCTCGCCTCCTCCTCCTTCCCTTCCTCAAACATACATTGTCCCCTCTTCCCCAAACAGAAGCCCCCCCCCTTTCACCTATCATCTAACCACACACTCCCCACCATCCACCTCATCCTAAGACGTCCTTCTCTCAGGTTCACCCCTCTCCTCCACAGCTGCCTTCCATACCGCTTTTTACTAGGTCTTTCTTCACTCATGTTCCCCTCCCCCCCCCCCCCCCACCCCCCCCCCCCCCCCCACTGGCCAGTGTCCAAAAAACAATCCAAATATTCTATCATCAAACCCTCTCCTCCCAAATACAATCCTTTTTCAACCCCTGTTCTCCTCCTCACCTCCTCATTTCTCAACGTCTATCCTAGCCGAGTAACCCCCCGCCATACTTCTCAGACACCTCATCACAATCAAATTCAAACTCCTTCTCTCTTCTGCTCTTATTATCCACGTTTCTGTTCTCCCCAATACAGTGCTGTTGGCACAATCTCTCCTTCAGACAGTCTCCTCTTTGCTTCCATTCACCAAAAATGTCTATTTCCTCATTACACTCTTTAAACCACCAAGGCATTTACCTCGCTTCATCTCAATCTACATTCTACCTCCACCTTCACTCCACCTTTTCCTCCCGACACTTGCACCCAAGTATCTAAAACTATCCACTTCTTTCCAGTCGCTCCTCCCTTAATGTTCACTTCCTGTCTACTGCCACTTATTCACCCCTTGTACATCTCATACACCTGTACTTTTTAACCCACATTTATCTTTGGCTTTCTTCTAATCACATACCGCTTCCCCAAAACTCTGCCACCCAGCTTCCTCAATCCCTCCTCTGGACCCCTGCCACAAGCGCAGTGTCATTCCGCAAACTAACAGCTGGCTCCACCCCCCACTTTTTCTTCTCTCCATGTTTCTTAAAACCATCACTCCAATCCCTGACCTCACAACCCTAGCATTCATCCTCTCGCACCACCCCCATCCCATGTTATAAGTTGAACAGCCAGGGCGACATAACGCAACAACATAACTACAAAAAAAAAACCAAACAACAATAACAATAACAAAATGATCAGCCAAAATCGATAGAGAAAAATCTTGAGGGTCGACTGAGAGCAACCCGACAGAATCAAGCCGACTTGTCGGCTCTCTCCCCCTCCCCCCCTCCGGCCCAGGATGAAGGAAGAGTAGGAGTGAGAGAGCGTTTTCTGTACCTCCTCATCCTTTCCGACCGACACATACACAACCACTCTGATAAGCTAACAGAATAAGCAGAACGTAGTTATGTCTGCTTTAAAACTCATCGCATTTAGACTTACGGATTTACGGGGAACGACGCCGGGGCAAATAGAGCCCGTCAAACGTGTGGCTTTATGCGTAAACTCCACAGGGTGAAATGGGGGGTGAATTTAACAAGCCTTCGGGTCACGTGACCCGCCGCCGTCTGCAGCACGTAATTGCGTTTATTCCTCCCCTGCCTGGACGCGGGAACCTCCTGCGGAGGGGATAGGCTGAGGGAGAGGCTGAGGGAGAGGTGCGACAACAGAGATGAGGGGTGAGGGTAGGGCGAGGGCGAGGGATAGGTTTGAGGGTTTAATATTGCCTTTTCTGAAACGCCCAACATCCCCCCACCCCCTCCATGGCTCTCAAAAGCGGACAACGATTCGCTAGACTCATCCTATTGTTCCGTCATACTCTATCCACACATGAAATCACATCTTACACTGCTTAGGTCCTCATGGATGTACATTCCTCACTCATTCACAACCTCTCCCTCCATTTTCTCCTCTCCTTTTCCTTTCTCCTCCCTTTCCTCCCTCCTCCTTCTCCCCTTCCTCTCTCCTCCTCCTCCTTCCTCCGCCTCCTCCCCCCTCCTCCTTCCTCCTCCTCCTTCCCTTTTTTCCCCTCCTTCTCCTCACTCCTCCTCCTCTTCCTCCTCCTTCTCATTGCCTAGGACCTCAGCATCTCTTTTCTTCTCCCAGACTGGTTTCCTAAGTTCTGGATCATGAAAGGTCAGCTTGGCATTTAGAAATGTTGGTTCCTTTCTTACCTAATGGCATCTTGGCCTCCCTCTTTCTCCTCCTCATCTGTTCCCCTCCCTCCCCCTCCTCCTCATCTCACCCTCGCTCCCCCATCCTCCTTCTTCCCCCTCACTCCTTCTTATCTCCCCCTCCTCCCTTCTGCCCCGTCCTTTCCTTTTTCTATCATTCTCCCCCTTTCCTCCCCCCCCTTCCAAACCACCAGAGACTGTCCTCTCATTCTACTCCGAACATGTTCTCCATACATCTTTCAACACCTACGTGCACCATCTCTCTTCCACTCCTCCTCCGTCCCTCCTCCCACTGCACTCCCCTCATCGTACCTCCAGCTGCTCGTTCCTCCCTCCTCCTTTCAGCTGCAGCGTCCTCCTCCTCCTCCTCCTCCGCCTCCATCCTCCTCCTCCTCCTCCTCTCTCCTCCTCCTCTTCCTTCACTTTCTCAGTTTACCAGCAATGCGTGTTCCAGCAGACAAGAAAGAGAAAGAGGCTTCCCTCCCTTTCCCTCCCCAGCCCCTTTTCCCTCTCTCCCCCTATTCCTCTTCTCGAACCGGTCCACTTTTCCCTGACCCTTCCCTTCCACTCACTCTTCCCTCCCTTCAGTTATACTTGTTCAACTCCCCTCCACCTCCCGTCTTTCCCCCCCCTCCCTCACCAGTCCCTTCTCCCCACTCCTGCCTTCCCCTCCCCTCCCACTCCCTTATCCATCCATCTTGTCGTCGCCCTCACTTCCAAGAATTGGGCGTCCCCCCCATTGCCTCGCTATCAAATGGGGGGGTTTTTGTTTGCATTGGGCTCACTCAATAATTGACATTTACATGTTGCAAATTCTAGCTGAGCCAGTTGATGTCCATACAAACAAGGGTGTACAATACTCATGTACAATCACGCACTGCACTACACACAACAACAACACACACACCACACACACACAAACTCACACACAAGAACACAAAAAAACCAAAACACACACACACACACACACTCACACACACGCACACACACACACACTCACAACACACCACGCAACGCACGCACGCACACACTCACACACACACACACACACACAAAACACACACAGCACACACACACACACAACAACACACACACACACTACCACGCACGCACAACACCTCAATACACGCAACACACACACACACCCACACACACACACAACCTCACACACATTCACCCACACACACACACACAAATACACAACACACACACACACACATCTACACACACACACACCAATACACACACACACACACTCACCAAACGCGCACACACACACGCTTGATACACTACACAATACATAGTCGCGTGAGCGCGTGCGCAGAGATATAGCTTGATATTTGATATTTTATGGCCCTACCAAATTGGTGGTTAATACGAACCACTTTTCTAAGGGTTTCCCGAATCATCCTCATCTATCCTCCCACCTCCTCCTCCCCCCTCCTCCTCCCTACCTCCTCCGCCTATTCCTCCTCCTCTTCCATCCATTCTTCCTGCTTTCTCTCGTCCCCCCTCTCCCTCATCCCCTGCTCCTCACTACTCCTCCTCCCTACTCCCTTCCTCCCTCCTCTTGTCCCTCTTTCCTTCCTTTTCCTCCTCCTTCTTCTCTTTCATCCTCTTTCCGTTTTTTTTTTTTTTTCCGTTTTTCTTTCTTTCCGCCACTCTTCCCCTCTCTCTCTTTCTTTCCCTCTCTTTTCCGCTCTTTCCTCCTCCTCCTCTCCTCCTCCTATCTCTTCTCCCTTCCTCATACTCCATCCGCTTCCTCGTCTTATTCCCTCTCTTATTTTCCTCTCCGCCTCTCCTCCAAAAAAATAAAATATTCCTTCCTCCTTGCCTCCGAATTCCTCCTACCTTCCTTTTTTTTCCTCCTCTCCCTCCCCCACTCCCCCCCTCACCTTCTTCCTCCGCCTCTCCTTTTTCTATCCTCTTCCTTTTGTCTCCCTTCCTCCTTTTTTTTTTTTTTCCCTCTCCTTATTCCTCATACCTTCTCCTCTTCTTTCTTCCTCCTCCTCCTCCTCTTTTCCCCCTTCGACCTTCCTCCTTCTCCGTAGCAGTCTCGTCCTCCTTATTCCGCCCTCCTCCTCCCTCTTTTTCTTTCCTCAGCCATTCTACTCTTCCTCATCTTCCTCGTATTCTCTTCCTCTTCTTCCTTTTTTTTTTCGCTCCTTACACCCTCCCCCGCTTTTTCCTACCTCATCATCGTGATCATCATCTAATCAACCATCAAGCCTATCCCCGCTCTCTCGCCCCTCCTCCCCTGGTTCTGTTTCTTCTGTTTCTCCTTCCTCCTCTCCTCTCCGCCTTCCTCCTCCTCCTCCTTCTCCTCCTCTCTCCTTCCTCCGCTCCCTCATCATCTGTTATTCCCCTCCGGATTCCTCAAATTCGCCTCTCTATTCTTTCTCCCGTCTCTCTATTCCTTTCCTCAACTCCTTCCCGCCCATGTTCGCCTCCCTCCTCAATTCGCACCTATCCTCATATCTTCCTATTCTCTCCTCTTCATCTTCCCCTCTCTCTTTCCTTTCTCCTCCACCTCTCTCCCTCCTCTCCCTCCCCCCTCCCTCGGACTCCCCTCCTCTCTTAGTACAACATCTCCTTATCCTCTTTTCCTCTTTCCCCCTTTCCTAATTTCTCTCTATCAATCCGCATTGTTCCTTTCTTACCATCCTCTTCTCCCTCTTCGATTATCTGTTCTCTTCTCTCTCCTCCACTCATCCCATACTCTATCTCCTTCCTTCTCTCTTTCCCTCCCCTCCCTCCTTCTTTGTCCTCTTTACCCCCACCTATTCTCTTCTCCCCCTCCTCCTTTTTCTTCTCCTCCGCTCTCCACCGCTCTCCTCCCCCCTCTCCTCGCTCTCTCTCTCCCCTACTTGCCTCCTCTTTTTCCTCACTCCACCCTCCTCTCACCGTCTCCCTCACCCTCCTCCCCTCTCCCCTCCTCCCCTCCTCCTACTATCTCCCTCCTCTTCTCTCCCTCCTCTCCCGTCCTCCACTCTCTCTCTTCTCACTCTTCTCCTACTACATCCCTCTCTTACTTCCTCCTCATCCCGCCTTCCTCTCCTTCCTTCCCTTTTCTCCGACTCCTGGTCCCTGTCCTCTCCCGTCTACCCCGTCTGCTGGCTTTTCCGTCTCTCTTCTTTCTTTCACTTTCCAATGTTTCTTCTCTTCCTATTTCTTCTCTCTCCTCTCGCTCTCCTCTCCTCTCTTTCACTCCTCCCCCTTCCTATCTCATCCTTCCAACAACTCTCCCAATTTCTTTCCCCTCCTCCCGTCCACTCTCTTCCACGTCCTACCTCTCCCTCCCTCCTTCCTCCTTCTCCTGTTTTCTCTCTCTCTCTCTCTCTCTCGTTCCTCTCTATCCTCTCTCCTCTCCTCGCTCCTCTCTCTCTCATACTCCTCCTCCTCATCTCCCTCTCTCTTCCTATCCCTCTCGCATCTCTCTCTCTCTCTCGCCTCACAACTATTCTCCCTACCCCCCATTCCGTCTTTAGTATTCCTAAGATTGTATTCTCTTTTTAGGCACTCTCTCGTTTTGTTCTCTCTCTCTCTCTCTCCCCTCACTCTCTCTCTCACACTCTCTCCTGTCATCTCTCTCTCTCTCTCTCTCTCTCTCTCTCTCTCTCTCCCTCCCCTCCCACTATTCTCCCACCCCCCCATTCCTCTTTAGTATTCCTAAGATCGTATTCTCGTTTTATAATAGTGTGTGTAGAGTAGGCACTCTCGTTTTGTTCTCTCTCTCTTCTCATCTCTCGTCTCCACTCTCGTCTCTCTCCTCATGCTCTACACTCCTCCTCTCTCTCTCTCTCTCTTTCCCTCCCCCTCTTGAAACCACCCCCCTTTGGAAGTCAAATGAAATGTTGTATAAGACTCTTCTTTTTGAACTTCATTAGCCATCATCCGTGCATCATTACCATCATCATCACCTATCATCATCATCATCATCATCACACAACCATCATCATCGTGGATCCCTTATTACTCACCACCACCACCGAAGCTAGCAGCAAAAATGGGTTTCCATCCTTTTCTCTGTTCTTCTCATTCTTTTCATTTCCTTTTTTTTTTTCCCTCCCTGCAGTTACTTAGTCCCCCCTCCATTCATTCTGCCCTCGTTTTGTTTTTGTTCTTTGTCCTTGTTCTTGTATCGTGGTTCTTGTTTCTTCCTCTCGTCCTTTCTTCTCCATTCTTCTTCTCCTTCTTCTTCTTTTCTTCCTTCTTCTTTTTCTTACTTCTTCTTCCAATTCTTCTTTCTTCTTCTCTTCATCTTCTTCCTTCTTCTTCTGCTTCTGTTTCTTCTTCTTCTTCTTCCTATTCTTCCAATTCTTTGTCTTCTTTTTCTTCTTCTTCTTCTTCTTCTTCTTCTTTTTCTGCTCATCTTCTTCTTCTTCTTTTTCTATTCTCCTAATTCTTCTTCTTCTTTCTTTCGTTCTTCCTCTTCTTCTTCTTCTTCTTCTTTTTCTTCTTCCTCTTTCTTCTTTTCCTTCTTCTTTTTTTCTTCCAATTTCTTATTCTTCTTCTTCTCTCTCCTTTTCTTTTTTCTTCTTTTCCTTCTTTTCCTCTTTCTTGCGTCGTCTTCTTCTCTTCTTCCCCCCCCTTCCAATTTCTTCTTCTTACTTCTTCTTCTTCTGTTTTCTTCCTCCAATCCTTCTTCTTCTGCCCATCTTCTTCTTCTTTCTTCTTCTCCTCTTTCCTTCTTCCTGCTTCTTCTTCTTCTTCTTCTTCTCCTCTTCCTTCATTCTTCCTTCTCTATCTTCTTCTTCTCTTCTTCCATCCAATTCTTCTTCTTCTTCTTCTCTTCTTTCGTTCTTCTTCTTCTTGGTCTTCTTCTTCTTCTTCTCTTCCTTCTTCTTCTTCTTTCTTCTTCCTCTTCCTTCTTTTTACTTCTCCTTCTCTCTTTCTCTTCTTCTTCTTTCTTCTTCTTTTCTTCTATCCTCTTCTTCCCCTCTTCTTCGGTTTTTCCTTCTTCCAATCCCTTCTTCTTCTGCCCATCTCTCTTCTTCTTCTTCCTTTCTCCTCTTCCTTCTTCTTCTTCTTCTTCTTCTTCTCACTCTCCTCTTCCTTCTTCTTCTTCTTCTTACTTTCTTCTTCTTATTCTTCTTCTTTACTTCTTCTTCTTCTTCTTCTTCTTCTTCTTCTTCTATTCTTGTTCTCTTCCTTCTTCTTCTTTCTTCTTCTTCCCTTTCTTCTTTTTCTTCTTCATTTTCTTCCTGCTCTTCTTCCCTTTTCTTCTTTCTTCTTTCCTCTTCTTTCTTCTTTTTTCCTCTTCTTCTTTCTTCTTCCTCTTCCTTCTTCATTCCTCCTCTTCTTTTTTCTTCGTCTTCCTTTTTTCTTCCTCTTCTTTTTTCTTCTTCTTCCCGTTCATTCTCTCCTCTCTTCTTCTTCTTCTCTTTTCTTCTCTTCTTGTATTTCTTCTTCTTCTTCTTCTTCTTATTATTATAATTTGTTTTCTTAGTCCTCTTCTTCTTCCTCTTTCCCTCTACTTTTTTATATATTTTTATTTTCTTCTTCATCATCTTCTAATTATTCTCTTTCTTCTTCTTCTTCATCATCATCTTCTTTATTTTCAGCCAGTTGGCATTTGTCCTTCTGGTGTTCATATTTTCTCCTTCTTTTCCTCCTTCACTTTCTCCTTCTCCCTCGTCCTTCCTCTTCCTTGTTTAATCACTATTTTTCTATTTTTTGTCTTCTTTCTTCCTTAGGCTTCTTCCAACTTATCAATATTTTTCTAAAATTGTCTCGTGTTATCCTGGCCCACCCCACCCCACCCCACCCCACCCTCACCTCCTCCAATTACCTCTCTTGAGTCTCTTGTCTTTTTCCTCTCTCCCCTCTCCCTCTCTCCTTTCTCTTCTAGCCCCCTCCACTCTCTCTCTCTCTCTCTCTCTCTCTCTCTCTCTCTCTCTCTCTCTCTCTCTCTCTCTCTCTCTCTCTCTCTCTCTCTCTCTCTCTCTCTCTCTATCTATCTATCTATCTATTTGTCTATCTCTCTCCATATATTTGCCGCCCCCCTCCCTTTTCCTCCTGAGCATCCCTGTCATACTTTCGCCGTAATCATTTTTTTTCTCTCGCTGCCTCTTTTAGCGGGAAAGTTCTGCTTCATTAACAACTTCTCGCTAATTTTCTAAAATACTGTCAAGGCTCCCAAAACGTCCCCGGTGGCCAGCCGCATCGTCCTCTTCCCCAAGTAATAGAACTCTCTCTCTCTCTCTCTCTCTCTCTCTCTCTCTCTCTCTCTCTCTCTCTCTCTCTCTCTCTCTCTCTCTCTCTCTCTCTCTCTCTCTCTCGCTCTCTCTCTCTCTCTCTCTCTCTCTCTCTCTCTCTCTCTCTCTCTCTCTCTATCTCTCTCTCTCTCACTCTCTCTGCGTCTCTCTTGTTTACTCTCTCCCCTTTTCAAAGGTACGTCAGTCTTCCATTAACAATTGATTGCATTCCCCCCCCCCACCTCATCCTCTTCTTTTTCTTTCTCCCTCCCATCTTGTCCTTCTTCTCCTTCTCCTCCTCTTTTTCTTCCTCTTACTCCTCTTTATCCTCCTTTTCCTACTCCTGCCCTCCTCCTCCTTCTCCTTTTTCTTCTCCTTCTCCCCTCCTCCTCCTCCTCCTCCTCCTGCTCCTCCTCCTCCTCATCTTCTTCTTCCTTCCCCTTCTCCTCCAAATTTCTCCTCCTCCTCCTCCTTCTGTTATCACTCGACTCCTGCTCATCTTCTAATCTTCTAGTCCTCTTCCTCTTTGTCTTTGTCTTCCTCCTCCTTCTCCTCCTCCTCCTCCTCCTCTTCCTCCTCCACAAGCATCATTCTTTCATCCTTCCCTTTCATTTTCTTCCTCGTCCTCCTCCTCCTCCTCCTTATACATCTTAACCTTTTCATTTTTCTCCCACTCATTCTTCTCCTTCTCTGCTTTACTTCTCCTCCTCCTCCTCCTCCTCCTCCTCCTCCTCTATCCTCTTATCGGTCCTTCCTCTTCGACTCTCATTACGTTTATTCAACGCACTTGTGGGATGTCCCGATCACCCCCCTTCTGTTCCCCCTTCCCCCTTCTCCCCCTCTCTCCCCTTTCTCCTCACCTCTTCTTCCCCTACTTCCCTCCCTCCCATACCTCCCTTTTCTCCTTCTTCCCATTCTCCCCACCTTTTCTCTCCCCCTTCTCCTCCTGTATCCCCCTCCCCCCTCGCGTGCCCCTTTTACCCCTTTACTCCCATTCTCTCCTCCTTCTCCCACCTCCTGTGCCCCCCTTCTCCCCTTATAATGGTGCAATAATGAAATCTATAACACGTTGACACAATAATTATTCATGGAGAAGTATGGCACGGTGCGATCGTGTGCCTTCAACCGCAGCTGGGACAACGCTGCCTTCACACAGCGTGGGCACGCTCAATCGCGCGGGAATACAAATCCATTAGCAGGAACTCGGTAGATGGTTCCATACAGTGAAACTTGTACATATTTACATAGTGTTATTGATACAATACATCCGACCACTACACCCTCTTCTCACGACATTCTCCCTTCTCCCCCCTCCCAAACACCCTTCTCCCCCCTCACGTGCCCCCTTCCCCCTTTGCCCTATATCAACCACATTTTGTTTCCTTATCCTCTCCACCTCCTTTTCATCCTCTTCCTCTTCCTCCTCCTCCTCTTCCTCTTCGTCCTCTTCACCCCTTCTTTTCTTTCTACTCTTCCTGCTCTTCCTCCTCCTCCTCCTCCTCCCCATCCCTTGTTTTCTTTCTCCTCTTCCGCCTCTTCCTATTCCTCCTCCTCCTCCTCGTCGTCATCGTCGTGGTCGTCGTCCTCCGGATGTTTTCTTGATTGATTCGCCGCAAATTTCCCACATCGGCTCGCTCATCAAATTATTTGCACCAGACAGTAATTACCCCTCTTCTTCCTTCTCCTCTTCTTCCTCCATTTCTTCATCTTACTCTTCATCCCTTCCTTCTCCTCCTCCTCCTCCTCCTCCTCCTCCTCCTCCTCCTCCTCCTCCTCCTCCTCCTCCCCCCCTGTCTCACTTCTTTTCCCCCTCTTTCCTCTCTTCTTCTTCTTCCACTTCTTTCTTCTCTTCCTCCTTTTCTTCATCTTTTTGTCTTCCATCTCTTATTCCTTTTCTTTTTCTTCCTTCTCTTCCTACTCCTTCCCCTCTTCTTTTCCTTGACTTCTCTTCTTCCTCTTCTTCCTCTTCCTCTTTTTCTTTTTCTTCCTTCTCTTCCTACTCCTTCTCCTCTTCTTTTCCCTGCCCTCTTCTCTTCCTCTTCCTCTTCTTCCTTCTCTTCTTCCTGTTTATTCTCTTCTTCCTTCTCTTCTTCCTCTTTCTCCTCTACTTCTTCTTCCTCCTATTTTCCTCCTCTTCACTTTGTGTTCTCTCTCATGTTTATCCTCTCCTCCTCCTCGTGCTCCTCCTCCTCGTTTACCTCCTCCTCTTTATCCTCCTCTTCTTCATCGTCCTCCTCCTCTTCTTCGTCTACCTTACGTAAGGGCCCTAAGTAAGGGGCAGTAGGTCTGCTGCTCTTTGTTCTTCCTTTGTGTTCCTTTGTGTTCTCTTCCTCGTCTACCTCCTCCTCCTCCTCCTCCTCCTTTTCATCCTTCTCCTCCTCCTTCTCGTCCTCCTCCTTATCCTCCTCCTCGTCGTCATCCTCCTCCTCTTCCTCCTCTTCCTCCTCCTCCTCCTCCTCCTACTTCTCCTTCTTTTCCTCCTCTTCCTCGTCTACCCTCTCTTCCTCGTCTATCTCCTTCTCTTCCTCTTCTACGTCCTCCTCTATCTTGTCTGTCTCCTCTTCCTCCTCCTCCTCTTTGTTCTTCTTCCTTCTCCTCCTCCTTCTTCTTGTCTACCTCCTCCTCCTCCTCCTCCTCTCTTCGTGCCAAGTCTTCATGTCCACGACCTCCTCTTTATCTCTCCCGCTGGATCCCCCCCCTCCTCTCTTATCGTCGCTCCTTCCTTTTCATTCCTTCATTTTTTGTTTCCTTTCTACTATGTTCATTTATTTTCCCGTCCTCTCCCTCTCCCTTCCATTGTCTCTCTGCCTTTTTTCTCTAATATCTTCTCTTAATAGAATTCTTCTAATTGTTACACTTTATTCTCGCTCTTTCGTCTATTCTCACCTTTTGTTCCTCTTCCTCCTCCTCCTCCTCCTCCTCCTCCTCCTCCTCCTCGTTCTCATACATCTTCCTTTCTATTTTCGCCTTTATGCCATCAGCCTTTCTATATTTTTTCTTCTTTCTATTTATCTCTTTCTTTCTCTTCCTTTCTCTCTTTTCCCATCCTCTT
>NC_134800.1:783304-788304 GCF_046742065.1 Oratosquilla oratoria | reverse complement strand
GTATTCGTAAACGAAACACCTCAAAGTGAATTCCAAACTGAAACCTGTGAAAAGTCTGGGGTAAACTTACTCACTACGGTAAATATAACAAAAGAAAACAATTAAAAGGTGTATAGACAAACTCAAAGTTAACAAAACACCAGGCCTGACGGTTGGCATCCAAGAATCTTAAAGGAAATTAAAAATGAGATTGTTGTTCCATTAGAAATTATTTTCAAGAAATCCATCATATCCGGAGATGTCCCAATAGAATGGAAGCTAGCTAACGTTACTCCCATATTCAAAAAAGGTGACAAAAAGAAACCAAATAACTATAGGCCTATTAGTTTGACTTCGATCGTAGGAAAAATAATGGAAACTATCATCAGAGATGCTATCGAATATCATTTAGAAAGTAACCGTTTGATAAATGATAGCCAACATGGTTTCAGACGGAAACGTTCTTGCGTGACTAACTTACTCGAATTCTACAACACAGTTATCTCGAATTATGACAAAAGAAACAATATAGATTTAATATATCTAGACTTTGCAAAAGCTTTTGATACCGTCCCACACGAAAGACTACTTACTAAATTAGCTTTGCATGGAATAAGTGGTAGCCTATTAGGTTGGACTAGTAATTGGTTGAAAGGTCGAAAACAGAGAGTTGTTTTAAATGGAAAAACTTCTGGATGGAAAAGTGTTGCAAGTGGAGTTCCTCAGGGTTCCGTTCTTGGGCCACTTCTATTCATAGTATATATAAATGATATAGACCATGGACTAAAATCTACTGTTTCCAAATTTGCTGATGATACAAAACTGTGCGGAGTGGCAAATGATCACTCAAACCAATTAGATATTCAAGAAGATTTAGATCAATTACAGCAATGGTCTGAAAAGTGGCTAATGAAATTTAACACAAGTAAATGCAAGGTAATGCACATAGGTAAAAATAACAGCAATTACGATTACAATTTATTTGGAAATTCGTTAACAAAAGTGGATAGTGAAAAAGATCTCGGCGTAATTATCAGTAACGACCTCAAATCATCCAAGCAGTGTATTTCAGCCTCTGAGAAAGCAAATAAGATTCTGGGATTGATTGCGCGATCGTTTGATTTCAAAAGTCCATCACTCATTAACAAGCTATATAAATCGTTAGTTCGTCCACATTTGGAATATGCTGTTTCCGTATGGTCACCGAATCTCATTAAAGACATTGACAGACTGGAAAAAGTACAACGGCGAGCCACAAAACTGATTCCAAATATCAAAAATAAATCATACGAAAATCGACTTAAGCACATGAATCTGTTTTCCCTAAAAAAGCGTAGACTCAGAGGTGACTTGATACAGGTCTTTAAGATTTTAAAGGGAATTGACAACATCAAAAGTGACCAAATTTTCACATTGAATGAGAATCAGACAAGAAACAATGGTCTCAAACTGTCCGGAAATAGATTCAATTTGGAAGTAGGTAGAAACAACTTTGCCAACCGTGTAGTTAATGAATGGAATAAACTTCCTGCACAGGTAGTGCAATGTAGTTCAGTTCGAAGCTTTAAGAATCATTTAGATAAATACCTAAGTAAGATGCTGTAATGATTATAATTTATGTTATATTATTTGTTTTTGTTTTGTTATAATTTGTCTGTCTGATTTTCATTTATTATTAGTTATATGTCAATTTATTATCATTTACTATTTACCTGTTTGTTTGTTATTCAACTATACCAATGCATTTATTTATGTATTTTAATTGTTATTTACATTGTTATAGTTTTAATTTATTATTAATATGATTTTTTTTTTTTTGCATCCGACCTAGATATGGATCAAAAGGTCTCCTGTCGGCATGCTTTGCCTTTGTAATCCTTTGTAAAACTGAGGAGAAGAAGGAGTAGAGGAGGATAAGCAGGAGAAGGAGGGGAGGAGTAGAGGTAGAAGGATGGAGAGGAGGAGTAGGGGGGGAGGAAGAGAAGAAGGGGGAAGAAGAGGAGAAGGAAAGGACGAGGAGGGGGAGTAAAAGGAGGAGGAGGAGGAAGAGGGAAGAATAAAAGATAAAGAAGAGAAATGGAAAACAAGTAGTAGGATGAGGTGGAAGAAATAAAAAAAAGGAAGATAAAAGCTAAGGAGAAGAAGGAGGAGGAGGAGGAAGAGGATTAGAGGAGGAGGAGGAGGAGGAGAGCCGTGATCAACATTTAGGGCGAAATGTCACCAAGGAATCGGAGGTGGGAGGGAGGAGGAGGTGGAGGTAGAGGAATGACCTGTCTCGGAGGTGTTGTTGGTGGGGGGAAGAAAGAAAGGGGGAGGGGGAGGCGGAGAGAGGGAAGGGAGGAGAGGGAGGAGGGGTGTGTGGGTAGCTGGAGGGGACGGGAGGGGGAGGAGGAGGGGGGTGGGGGGTTGGAGGCCTTAATACTTCCTTACCAGGTGATCCTGTTCTTGTGGTCTGCCGCCGCCGCCTGGTCTGGCGCTTCTATTCATCCCCGTGGCACCACACTCGGGAACGAAGCGTCTGCAGTCCACCACGCTTAACTTCCTCCTCCTCCTCCTCCTCCTCCTCCTCCTCCTCCTGAGTGCTAAATGCCACTCGTGGAGGAGTTTAACTTAACCTTTTGTGGTTTGGAGAGAAAGGAGAAAATGTTAACCGGAGTGGTAAAAAGTGGCCTCATTCGCAGTCGCTCAGTTGTGGGCACGAATCCCGCACTCACTCACTCCTCTCCCAATCCCAGCAGGGACTCTGTGTGACCTGCCCCCCCCCCCCAATAGTCCCCCGAAGCACATCATCCACAGGGCAAAGGTGACGGCTTCGGCCGCAGCTGTTTAGCGCCTCCTGCCGTGGTACGCTCCTCACCTTAGGTGAGGGTATCCATAGTTTGGTTAAGAAGAAGAGGAGGAAGAAGAAGAAGAAGAAGAAGAGTAGAAAGAATAAGATGAGTAAGTTATTGTGGGAGGAAGAGGATAGAGGAGGACGAGGAGAGTTCAGAAAGGGATTACCTTTGTTGTTGTTGTTGTGGGATTCCAGCGCTTCTATCCTTATGGTAGTTTAATAGTGCGCCGCGCTGGTGGCGTCATCAGAAACTTGCTCTTCTCGCATTCGCTTAGTTGTGGGTTCGAATCCCGCATTTCACTGATACAAACGTCAAAGGTTGAATCAACAGGAACTTGAACCGACCCCTTAGTTGTCTCTGGGGCTACCCTCCGCTGAAGGAAATCGCCTGGCAACACACACACACACACACACACACACACACACACACACACACACACACACACACACACACTCACACACACTCACACACACACACACACACACACACACACACACACACACACACACACACACACACACACACACACACACACACACACACACACACACACACACACACACACACACTAAAAGCTTAAACTTAGTAGCAGTGGACGGGGTTCATCGAGCTACGCTTAATCCCTTTCTCTGAGTTGGGGGTTTATCTCTGTTGAATAGTGTACATCGAGTGTGTACAGCAGCTCGCACACCGACACAACCAGTTGCATGAAACCGATCGCAACGGATGCCAACACTCTGTGAGAAAGCCGCGTTCCCGTTAGGTTTGGCCACCAGCAGTCAAGTGCCTCACGCCATTTCTCACATAACAACAAGTCGAGGGAAATGATATGTCCGTACAGTACAGGGAACACAGGGGGTGGGCATCCATTGCGATCGGTTTCATGCGACTGGTTGCGTCGGTGTGCGAGCTGCCTTAGTTGTAAGTGATATTGAAAAGGTTAAAGGATGGCAGTGGGAGAGAGGTGAGGTTCATGAAAAAATCTTTTTAAAACACTGATGAATCTGAAGTGCCAAGAATGATTAACAATAGAAGGAATGGTCCTGGTGATAGTTAGAATAGTAGTCATTATAGTGATGTGCAGAAGAGTAGCGTATATCATTCTGAATGAATAGTGAAAGAGGCTCTTCAATTTTCATGAGCCTATTCTTGTATTTGTATGATTTTTTTGTTATTCTTGTTTGTTTACTTTTTGGTGTTTACAGCGTTTAACATAAGAATAGAGGAGACTGCAAGAGACCATAAGCCTACACCAGGCAGTTCCATGTCCCTTGCCACCTGCCATCCTCACCCATAAAGTTATCTTCCCTTAAAACAACCAATTATTGTTTCAGCGCTCACTAACTACTACCTGGTTACTATTCCATTCGTTAACCACTCCGTTGGTATTAAACCAGTTCTCGCCTCCTCCCATTTCCTTCTTAAACCTAAACTTGTCCGGAAGAGAGGATGCTGTAGCAGAAGAGAGGAAGCTTGGTTTGGGGGAAAGAGGAAGTGTTGAAGAGAGGTTGATGGAGTTGGAGATGTTGATGGGGATGAGGGAGAAAGGTGGTGGTGGTGGTGGGGCGTCGCTTCTCGCAAGTGAGGGAGCGAAATGTCAACGGAGAAGGGAGAGGGGGTGGAGGAGAGGAGGGAGGAGAAGGTATGGGCTGGGGTTGGCGGAGGAGGAATGAGAGAGAGAGAGAGGTAGAGAGAAGAAGAGAGTAGGGGAGAAGGAAGATGGGACGAGAGGAAAAGAGAGGAGGGGAGAAGTGGTGTATGAGAGGAGGGTGGAGGAAGAGGAGAAGAGAGGAGAGAGTTGTAAGATATGAAGTTCTCTTTCTCTCAGCTCCCACACGCATCGCTAGTTTCTCTTTCTCCTCCTCTTTCTTCTCCTCCTTTTCCTCCTTCCCCTCCTCCTCCTCTCACCGTCCTCCTGCTATTCCTCCTCCTACTACTCTTCCTCCTCCTTATATTCATCCTTATTTCCTCGCCCTCCTCCTCCTCCTTCTCGTTCATTTTCTCCTTCTTATCCACATCCTTCTCTTTCTCCCTCTTCTCCTCTGTCCCACTGCATTTGATCCCGTCTTCTTCCACCGAATTCCAGAAGAGACTTTGATGTCTCTGCCCTCAACCGTCTCTCTCCTTTCCTTTCCTCCTTCTCCCCCTCCCTTCCTCCCTCCCTTCCTCCTTCTTCTTTTCCTCCAT
>NC_134800.1:758304-773304 GCF_046742065.1 Oratosquilla oratoria | reverse complement strand
CCTCTTCTTCTTCTTTCTCTTCTTTCGCCTTTTCCTCCTTATCCTACTCCTCCCATTCCGTCTCCTTCTCGTGTTCCCCCTCCTCTTCCCCCTTTTTTTCCTCCTCCTGCTCCTCTTCTTTCTCTTCTTTCACCTTCTTCTCTTCTCCCCTTTCCCCCTCCTCCTCTCCTCCGCCTCCTTTACTTCTTTGATTCTCTCCCGTCGTCATCACTTTGTCATCTATTTCTTGTCTCTGCATTTTCTTACCTTTGTTCACTTCTCTCTCACTCTTCCACACCTTTGATGTCCTCCTTCTCCCTCCCTCCCTCCCTCCCTCCCTAATCCACGCATTCGCCAACTCACGCACTCATGCCTCACTCACTTCCTTTTCCTTGTTTTTTTTATTTTTTTCAAACGAGGAGGCGTTTTATGAACCAAGAAATGCTAATTATCAGCCATATGGGACCTCATCTTCATCTTTTTTTCAAAAACTTAAAAAGAAAAGAAAAAGAAAATCAAAGACACAAGCTTCCCTGACTGAAGTCCTTGTGTTGGTGGAGGTAGGGGGAAGGCGGGAGTGGGAGGCAAGGGGGGAAGGGGGAGGACCACCAGAACTTTCTCTCCCTCGTCTCTCCAACAGAAACCAAAGAAGAAACTCACAGACCCAAACTTCCCTGACTAAAATCCTTGGAGGGGGAGGGGAAGGGTAGGCAGTGGGGAGGGTGGTGATGGTGGGGAGCATCGAACTCTCTCCCCCCTCGTCTCCGAAGAGACTTCTCACCCACGAACTCGCCGCTTGTCGATGTCTTCGGTGCCGACGTGTTAGCGTTGATCCCCACAACGGCAAGTTATTCCCTCAGGTGTCTGGTGATCTGACACTGTGCCAAACCAGACTTCGCTGACGTGGCACTCCTCGTGGCAGCCCTGAGTGCCACACTGTAGCCAGCGCCAGCCTTCAGCGGCAGGATTTGTTAAAGTCACCCTTTCACTTGCAGCGATGTATATATCTTTATAAATATATTATGCAATGATATTTTTCAGCAATATAGATAAATAATGAATGAATAAATAAATCTATGTATATATATTTATATATATATATATATATATATATATATATATATATATATATATATACATACGTGTGTGTGTGTATATGTGTGTGTATGGATATATCATATAAATGATAATCCCTTTAATTAGGGAAAGAAGAAAACAAAAAACTATTCTTTCCTTTACCTATTAGCCTGTGAAGAGTGAGGCCGCAAGTGCAACACTGTTGGCGGTGTTGCACCAGTGTCACCGCGTTCTCTCTGTTACAGAGCCAGAAAGTTTCCGTATCGCGAGAAACGAAAAATGTCGTTGTCACAATATGGCCGAAAGTGCTTGGGAGCCTGAGAGAGTGCCAGGCACTGCATCTCACAGATGACAGTGA
Organism: Oratosquilla oratoria; assembly: GCF_046742065.1. Classification (NCBI taxonomy): domain Eukaryota; kingdom Metazoa; phylum Arthropoda; class Malacostraca; order Stomatopoda; family Squillidae; genus Oratosquilla; species Oratosquilla oratoria. Next base: position 771,890 of record NC_134800.1, on the reverse strand, counting down.
CATAAAGTGCCACGTTCTTTCTGTTACAGTGCCAGAAGGTTTCTGGTGTTGCGAGGAACAGAGAATACCATTGTTACGGTGAGAAAATGAACGAGTCTCAAGCACTGTAAGTCGGCAGTGTTGTCGGGCCTCAACTCTTACCTGCTGGAACATGGCTGCTGACTGCTGCTCTGCTCTGTTTGGGGAGAGGAATTGTTTTCCGTTGACCCCGCAAGGATGTGAGCTTGCACAATTTGCCTCTCTTCTTCTTCTTCATCTTCTTCATCTTCTTTTTCTTCTTTTTCTTCTTTTTCTTCTTCTTCTTCTTCTTCTTCTTCTTCTTCTTCTTCTTCTTCTTTTTCTTCTTCTTTTTCTTCTTCTTTTTCTTCTTCTTTTTCTTCTTCTTTTTCTTCTTCTTTTTCTTCTTCTTTTTCTTCTTCTTTTTCTTCTTCTTTTTCTTCTTCTTTTTCTTCTTCTTTTTCTTCTTCTTTTTCTTCTTCTTTTTCTTCTTCTTTTTATTCTTCTTTTTCTTCTTCTTTTTCTTCTTCTTTTTCTTCTTCTTTTTCTTCTTCTTTTTCTTCTTTTTTTTCTTCTTCTTTTTCTTCTTCTTTTTCTTCTTCTTTTTCTTCTTCTTTTTCTTTTTCTTTTTCTTCTTCTTTTTCTTCTTCTTCTTCTTCTTCTTTTTCTTCTTCTTCTTTTTCTTCTTCTTCTTCCTCTTCTTCTTCTTCCTCTTCTTCCTCCTCTTCTTTCTCCTCTTCTTCATCATATTCTTAGTTTCTTCTTCTTTTTCTTCTCCTTCTTTCTTCTTTTATTTTTGTCCCCTTCTCCCCTTTCCTCACCAACCTCTCTCCTTCTTTTTACTACTCCAACTTCTCATCTTCATCCTACTCTCTCTGTTTTCCATCTTCCTCCTCCTCCTCCTCCTCCTCCTCCCCTCCTCATTCACCTCCTCCTCCTCCTAATCCCTCTCCTTCAACTAATGAACTTGTCATCGTTCCTCCGCCTCTTCCCTTTCCTTCCTTTTCCTCAATCCCTCTCTTTTCTCCTCCTCCACTCCTCCCCCTCCTCCCCTTCCCCCCTCTCCATATGCATCACATCGCTCCCTTAGTTGTGGTTGTGCCGTCAGGATAATTTACGTTGATATCTTAACGGTCGACAATTTTTTGGATTTAAATATTGCCTTCCCTAATGGTCATAACCGTCACAACCGTCTCTGTCTGAAGATGATTTGGGCGCATGATTCACTTCATCATATAAACTTTAAGTCTCATCTTTGCTCTTTTAATTGTTTAACTGACAAATGTTCGTGTCTAAGATTTGGGAAATATGTAGAGAGGTTTTCCATAGACTGGAAAGTCTCCTTATGTGGTCTTGTTCGCATGAAATGAATATACACACCAACTTGCATACACCATTTTTTTGTTATAAAGGGAGGTGACAAAGAATAAGAAAGTAGATAATAAGATAAATAAACAAGTAAATCAATCAATAAATTGATAGATATATCAATTAATCAATCGATAAACAAATAAGTAGATGAATGACTAAACAAACAGACAAGCAAGCAAATAAATAGATAAATAAATAGATCTTATTTAGATAAATAGATAGATAAATAAATGAATGAATACATAAACAAGCAAATGGCAACTGATGAAACAAATGAAGAATATAATTACCCTGTGACACACTTCTTGGGTGATTTCAATTCCGATTGGCCTCTCAGAAGAATTGGAAGAAGAAGAACAAGAAGGAGAAGAAGAACAAGAAGGAGAAGAAGAAGAAGAAGAAGAAGAAGAAGAAGAAGAAGAAGAAGAAGAAGAAGAAGAAGAAGAAGAAGAAGAAGAGCAGGAGGAGAAAAAGGAAGAAGAAGAAGAAGAAAAAGGAGAAGAAGAAGAAGAAGAAGAAGAAGAAGAAGAAGAAGAAGAAGGGGAAGAAGAGTAAGAAGAAGAGGAAGAAGAAGAAGAAGAGGAAGAAGAAGAAGATGAAGAAGAAGAGGAAGAAGAAGAAGATGAAGAAGAAGAGGAAGAAGAGGAAGAAGAAGACTCTCTCCTCCGATCTACGTACTACATGTGATGTCTCCTCCCTTTGGCCTTGTCCTCCGTTCCCAGGCGTGACGTCATTGCCTCCGCATCGGGGTGGGGGCAATACCGCCCACTTAGAGAGAGAGAAAGAGAGCTAATATCCTCTTTCTTCTTATGAAGCGAAATCTTTGGGCTCCGCAGACGTCTTCCATGTCGATCTCAGACGCTTCGGCTTCTTCTTCTTCTTCTTCTTCTTCTGTATAGCTCAGCTTCCGGTCTTGAGAGTTGGGGAAGGGGAAGGGGGAGGAGAGGGGAAGGGAAAGGGGGCGAAGAGGGTGAAGAGTGGGGGAGGGAATGGGGATGGGAGGGGGGAAGGGGACGGGGAAGAATAGAAATATTTGTGGGGAGGAGGGACGTTGGGGGGGGACGGGGAAGGATACGGGGAGGGGGGAAAGGAAAGAAAAAAAATGTGGGGGGGAGAAGAGTGCGTTGGAGACGATGAATGGAATGGGAAAGGGGAGAGGGAGGGGGAAGAGGGAAGGGGAGGGTCAAAGGGGAAGGGGGAAGGGAGATGGGACGTGGAAGAGGAAACGATGGTATATAAAGAGGAAATGAACAAGAAGAGTTTGTAGGGAGGAGAGACATTGAAGGCGTCGAGGGAGGGGGCGCACGAGAAGGAGATGGGGGAAGGGAAAAGGGGAAGGGGACGGGGAAGGGGGGAAAGGGAAGGTGAAGAGGGGAAGGGAGGGTGAAGGAGAAAAGGAGAGGGGAATGGGGAAGGGGGCGAGGGACGGGGAAGGGGAGGTGGACGGGGACGGGAAGGAGACGGTAATAGATTTTTTTTCAGAGCAAGTAACCACCTCTACTTTCCTTCCTCGGGCTCTTAGACCTCCTCAGAGGTTCATAAAGTTATGCTCACTGGTGCTCTCTCTCTCTCTCTCTCTCTCTCTCTCTCTCTCTCTCTCGCTCGGCGCCCCAAGCTGGCTCCTTCAGGAGGAGTAGGGAGAGAGAGAGAGAGAGAGAGAGAGAGAGAGCGAGGGGTGAGAAGAAAGGAAGTGGATGAGGAAGGAGGAGGAGAAAGAGGAGGAGGAGGAGGAGGAGGAGGAAGAGGAGGAGTAGGATCAGTCATGATGTGACATCAGCAGAATGTAAGAAGTTCTTGAGGGGGGCACTGAAGCAGGAAGAGAGAGAGAGAGAGGGACGGGAGCAGACAGGCAGAGACTGAAACAGACATGGAAACAGAGAGACAGAGAGAGACCGAAATTCCGAGAAACGGATGATTAATGTCGATTCTGAATTTTGTCTCATCATAGAAAACGAAGAAGGGGAGCAATAGAAAACGGGTGGGAGGGCTAAGACAAGCGAGCTGGGAGGATGGCCGGATTGATGGAAGGAAGATTTGATTGATTTGTTTATTTTTCCAAGAAGAATTTTTGGATCAATTGTAGGATATTCCCCTCCTCGTGATAACCGGGGGGAGTGGGGGTCCGGGATGCTCCGCCGTCACTCACCCACGCCGTCACTCAGGTCATGGTAACATATTATCATTATTATCATTGTTATTATCATTGTTATTATCATTGTTATTATTATCGTTATCATTATCGTTATCATTATCATTATCGTTATTATTAATTATTGTTATCATTAATTATTGTTATCATTAATTATTGTTATCATTAATTATTGTTATTAATTATTGTTATTAATTATTGTTATTAATTATTGTTATTATTATCATTATTATTATTATTATCATTATTATTATCATTATTATTATCATTGTTATTATCATTGTTATTATTGTTATTATCCTCATTATTATCCCCATTATTATTATTATTACTATTATCATTATTATTATCATTATCGTTATCATTACTATTATCATTATTATTATCATTATCATTATCATTACCATTACCATTATCATTATCATTACCATTATCATTACCATTATTATTACCATTATTATTACCTTTACCATTATCATTACCATTACCATTATCATTACCATTACCATTATCATTACCATTATCATTATCATTACCATTATCATTACCATTATCATTACCATTATCATTACCATTATCATTACCATTATCATTACCATTATCATTACCATTACCATTACCATTACCATTACCATTATCATTACCATTACCATTACCATTACCATTATCATTACCATTATCATTACCATTATCATTACCATTATCATTACCATTATCATTACCATTATCATTACCATTACCATTACCATTATCATTATCATTACCATTACCATTACCATTACCATTATCATTACCATTACCATTACCATTACCATTACCATTATCATTACCATTATCATTACCATTATCATTACCATTATCATTACCATTATCATTACCATTATCATTACCATTATCATTACCATTATCATTACCATTATCATTACCATTATCATTACCATTATCATTACCATTATCATTACCATTACCATTATCATTACCATTATCATTACCATTACCATTATCATTACCATTATCATTACCATTATCATTACCATTACCATTTATCATCATTATCAATTATCATCATCATTATCATTATCAATCATCATTATCATTATTAATATTATTATTATTGTTATTATTACTATTACTATTACTATTATTATTATTATTATTATCATTATTAATTATTACCTAATCTAACGTAACCGAACCAAACTCTTAATGCTCTCAAACCGCTAGGTTTGGTCACGTCATGTCAGGTCCCGTCCCGTGGGGGGATGGGTGGTGGGGGGTTCTACCATTGGGCCGATTTTTTTTTTCCTTGGAAGTGAAGGGAAAGTACATAAAGTTCCGAAGGGAAGGGAGTCCCTGGGCTGGGAGTTCGTGTGAAGGTGGAGGGAGTGGATGGGAGTGAGGGAGGACAAAGAGAATGGGCGATAAACACTGGAATGAAAGAAAACCTGGAGTCTGTTATGGTTCAGTGCATGTAAAGGGTGCGCGCGCACACACACACACACACACACACACACACACACACACACACACACACATACATACATACATACACACATTTATTTATTTATCTATTTTTATTATTCAAATATTTTAAAGAAGAAAAAAATGTTCAGCCTCAGAGTGAGGAGGAGGCCTAGAGGCCTTCCAAGTGCACAAGAGGGGGAAGGTTCTGTCAGGAAGAAGCTTCCAGGAGGATTCTTCGGCAAGACCAGAAAAGTGCCGAGAACCCAGGAAAGAAAAGATAGAGAGAAAGAGAGAGAGAGAGAGAGGGAGAGAGAGAGAGAGAGAGAGAGAGAGAGAGAGAGAGAGAGAGAGAGAGAGAGAGAGAGAGAGAGAGTATAGAGTAGAAAAGAAGTACACAGAAAATTGAGGAAAAGAGAAAAAGAGAGATGGTCGCTGAAGAATAGTAGAGAGAGAGAGAGAGAGAGAGAGAGAGAGAGAGAGAGAGAGAGAGAGAGAGAGAGAGAGAGAGAGAGAGAGAGAGAGAGAGAGAAGAATGTTTAAAGAATGAACGCAAAGAGGTCGAGAATTGGAAAAGAAATTGGATATAAATGGAAAGAGGAAAGAGTAGAAGAAAGTAAAGGAAAAAGAAGCGGACCAGATGATGAACAGAAGCAAGAAGACAAAGGAGAAACAGAGGAAGGAATGAAGAAGGGAAAGCAAAAGAAGAGGTACAAGAAGAAGATGAAGATGAAGAAGAAGTAGCTGAAGAAGAAAACAAAGAAGAACAAGAAAGAAAAATACGATAAAAAATGAGGAGGGAGAAATCTGGAAAGAAGAACAACGAAGAGAAAAGAGCGTGAAAAGAGAAAAGATTGCGAATGAGAAGGAGGAGGAGGAGGAGGAGAGTTTTCTTTCTGAGTCTGTCTTGGAAACGCCAGTTTCTCGTTGGCGGATCTTCACTTGCATATCACAGGGAAGAAGTGGAGGAAGAGAAGAGACTCTTGCGGTAGGAGGAGGAGGAAGAGGAGGAGGAGGAGGAGGAGGAGGAAGACGAGGAAGAAAAAGAGCAAAGACTGAAAACAAGGAGGAGGAAGAGGACGAGGAAGAAGAAAAACAAAAACTGAAAATGAGGAGGAAGAGGAGGGGGAAGAAGAGGGACAAGAGGATGAATAGAGGGATGTGGAGGAGGAATAGGAAGAAGGAAGAAGAAAAACGAAGATTGAAAAGGAAGAGGAAAAGGGGACGTATAGGAGGAGGAGGAAGTGGAGGGGCAGGAGGACGAGGAGGAGGAGAAGGATGTATAGGAAGACCAGGGAGAAGAGAAACAATGATTGAAAAGGAGGAAGAATAGGAGGTGGAAGAAGAGGAGGGGGAATAGGAGGAAGAGGAGGAGGAGTAGGAGGAGGAGAAGGACGAGTAATAAGAAAAACAAAAATGGAAGAGGAAGAGGAGGAGGAGGATGAGGAGAAGGGTGAAGAAGAAAGAATGACAAAGATGGCCAGGAAGAGGAGGGAAAAGAGAAGGAGTAGACATGGACGACAGGGAGGAGGAGGAGGAGGGAGAGGAAGAGGAAGGAAAAAGGAAGGAGGAGCTGTAACATAAGGGTGTATGCAACTGGACTAGGTGACATAGGGAGAGATTGACACTCGTTGTGGCTTATGCACTTTATTGTGGCGGATAATTGCGCGTCGGCCTAAGGACTGACGTGGCGTGGTCCCCACGTAGGGGGACCGACCGCGAAGGCCTAGCGACGAGCTACAGAACAAAGGTCAGACTGAATTGTCCAGATTAGAGTACAGTATGTGACTCTCAATGGCTGCCTGCCGGACAGTGGTGCCCGCTCGGCGCAAGCGGTATATATACCCAGGGCCGATCTGACGCCTTGATCAGACGCGACCTAATTGGGGTGACCCATCCTAGCCTTCGAGCGTCGAGTGAGGTCAGACTACCACACAACTCTCATGCATCACTTTGCACCTACAAGCATACTTGTGGGGTACATGTGTACACCACAAAGCCATAGACGACAAGGAGGAGGAGGAGGAGGAGTATTGTGGGAGATGAGTGGAGGGAACAAAAAATATATGATGTAATATGGAGCTGGTTCATGTAGGAGGTGGAGGCGCCTGCAGAGAGAGAGAGAGAGAGAGAGAGAGAGAGAGAGAGAGAGAGAGAGAGAGAGAGAGAGAGAGAGAGAGAGAGAGAGAGAGAGAGAGAGAGAGAGAGAGAGAGTAATGTAATTGTCAAATGACAATCACTAATAGCAAGGCATACCTTATGTAGTTGAGTGAGAAAAGCCTGGGCACGTGGCAGTCACCGGCAGCTAAGAGGAGATGGTTTCATGTTCTGGAATGCCTGAACCACAACATCTCTTTCGAGCGGGGACTGTATTTGCATTCCCGACAAAGCGATCAGCGCGTAGTTTCTAAATAAGAATAGGATAACAGCAAGAAAGTAATTGCCATGTTGACAGGAGAGGTGGAAGCAGAAGCTCCACGGGAATAGGGAAGAAAAAAAGAAAGAAAGAAGAACATGATCATTAAGGGAATTTGGAAGTTGTAGTTAGGGAGGAGGAGTAGGAGGAGGAGGAGGATGTGATTGGGAGGAAAAGGAAGAGGGGAGGATGTGGTTGGGAGGAAAAGGAGTAGGAGGAGGGGGAAGGAAGGGAGGGAGGGAGAAGAGCTATGACGGGTAACGGTGAGAAGGAAAAACGACAAAAGAGAAGAAGGACGAAAAAAGAAGAAGAAGAAGAAACGGGGAGAATAAAAGAAGGAACAATGGGGCTGCTGCTGGCTGTGCTGTGCTGGGGGGACTTTTGCTCTATGAAAGGTCAAGGGGGGGAAGGAGGAGGGGGAGGTAACGTTAGGGAAAAATGGGGGGAAAGGATGCTATACAAAAAGGGAGAATGCTGGTACTAGGGGGAAAGGGGGACTAGAGACTGTGGTGATGCGGGTGGAAGGGGGGAGGAGGGGAGGGGGGCTTAGATCAGGAGCTTGCAAAGGCAGGGGGAATAAAGTGGGGGGAAGTTATAGGGCGCTAAAAGGATTAGTGGGGATTTCTGGCTGGAAATGTATGGGGAGGGAATCTGAACTATGGAAATGGGGGAAACATCGCAAATTTGGAGAATAGTGGGGGCTAATGGTGGTATGAGGGAATCTGTGGGGGGTTTCTGTAATGGAAATACGGGGGTTTATCTGAAATAAGAGGGATTTATATCGTAATAAGAATATTTAAAAGGATACTTTTTGTTTTGTTTTCTATTTTTTTCTCATTTTGGAAGTGTCGATATTTTTTTTTGTGACTGTACGTAGGCTGTATTATCCCCTCACGGGATAGAGCGGTCATGTATGGGGCCATTTAAGTTATAGTCGGAATTTGCGCAGCAACATGGAGTGAATGGCAAGACATTAGGGTCCAAAAATACGGTGGAAAGAGAACAGATGGTGATGATGATGATGATGATGATATGGTTTAACGTCATAAACTCCCCCCTACCGGAAGGCTACGACGGTGCCCCTCACAGAGGGCTTTGTAGCGTGGAATTTAATGAACCAAAATGCCCTTGGTTCAACTTCGCCGGTGGCAGGATTCGAACCGCCATCCCCTCGACCTTCGCCGTAAGTAACGACGCCCTAACCCGCTCAGCCAGTGATAATGTACAGAGCAGAGGGTGGTACAAAAAATCTAAGAATTATTTTTTTTTATGAAAGAAAATATAATCATTTTCTTTGTGAAAACTGACACTGTCATTTCTAATTTATTTATATAAACTCCTTTGAGTGATTTTTTCTTAAGTTGTGTGAAAAGGCGGAATGATGAGAGACGGCACCGAAATTTGGCAATTATTCGTGATCCAAACATTTTGACATGGGCGCTCGATTCATTCTGGACAAAGATAACGTATGCCCTGTTAAGTTGCAAGTTAACTCCCCACATATGTTAGAGCAAATGTAAAACTTCATCCATTATTCTTTCTTATCCGTGGAGAAATCTGTCCACAAATTATCCTGACTGCCTGACACCATGACCAAGATTTTTTTTCTTTCTTTCTTTTTAACGGGAGAGGAGGAATAGTACCAATTTCCCAGGGATGAGGAACATTACCCCCATTTTCTAACTTTTTTGGGGGGGTGGGGGGGTCAACCTCCCCTTCGTGAAACTGCTTTGCGGCTCTCAAAGTCTTTGATGTCGTCATATTCTTTTCATGGATAGAAACCCTGGTTACTGCTCACTAAATACTAAAGCAAAATTACTATGGGTGGCGCCGTAATGAAATTGATATTATTTCATCTGTTTGTATATATATTATATATACATATATATACATATATATATATATATATATATATATATATATATATAATCATATATATATGCTATATATATATATATATATATATATATATATATATATATGTATATATATATATATATATATAGATATATAGATAGATAGATATTTATATATATGCTAATAAGAACACGGGTACGTGTGCTCACTTCTTGGAAAAAGAAACTAACGAAGCAGAGCGCTTTCGTATATTACATCTTCAGTGCAACAAGTACATAGTGATAGGAATACATAGACAATATATACATGATACAAAGGAACAAGGACAGTTTGAATAAGCGTAGCGACCAATTACCCCCTGGAGAGCGGAAGGTCATTGTCAATTATCTTACGATGGTGGGGCGACATCAGGTCACAGTCGCCAAGGGTCACTGTTTCTACTAATGATATAGGGCGACATTAGGTCAATTCGTTGGGTTACATTTTACCTGATATTATCTTACTAATTTCTTGACAAATGAAATTATCAAGGTTGTACAAGCCTTTATGTAGGTTGGTATTTTGATTACTGGTGGTATGAATCAAACTGCACTCTATTAAATTTCTTGCTATTATGTTGTTGGTATAATAGATTGCCTGGGGATTACCCCAATCAACTGGATGATTATTTAATTCAATATGCTTGAATATACCACTAGAATGATTGCCATCCCTAACATTTTTCTTGTGTTGTTCAATTCTAATGTTTAAGGGTTGCATATATATATATATATATATATATATATATATATATATATATATATATATATATATATAATTCCTATTGAATATACATATATTCCTATTGAATATACATATATTCCTATTGAATATATATATAATTTTATTTATTTGTTCATTTACTTACTTATTCAATATTCATCTGTTTATTCATCTACTTATTTATCCATTAATGCTTATTTATTTATTCATCAATGTTTCTTTACTTACATATTTCATATTCGTTTGCATCATTTGAATATGAGACTAATTATCGGACATTTTATAGTGTTTTAAACGTATCAGGTGCCCTCTATTGGCGCAGAGAGAAACCACAATATTATCGTTGATCTTTAGAATCCGAATGAAATCGCTTAGCGGCAGCAAGAATAAGTATTTTTGGCAGGGAAGGGTATTACGAGCGAAAAGCATTTATATTTGAGTGGAAAAGTGTCCTTTATTCAATCCCTTTTGCATCTGAAATGGGATGTCTTTTTCATGTCCTTTTTATGTCCTTTCATGTCCCTTTTTAGTGCCCCCGCTTCCGGTACTTGCTCGTTCCTCTGTACATATACAAAAGGGGATCTGTTGTCACAGATTCCCCAAACGACAGCACCTGGACCTCGCAAGGGTTTTAGTTATTCTTTGTGTGACCTCGATTGTTCTTTGTATGACCTCGCTTGTTCTTTGAGTGACCTCGCTTGTTCTTTGTGTGACCTCGCTTGTTATTTGTGTGACCTCGTTTGTTCTTTGTGTGACCTCGTTTGCTCTTTTTGTGACTTCGCTTTTTCTATGAGTGACCTCGATTGTTCTTTGTGTGACCTCGATTGTTTTTTGTGTGACCTTCATTGTTCTTTGCGCGACCTCAGCCACGAACTGACAATCTCGAACTTAAATATGGAGAAAGGCGGTCCTGGAGGATGACCTTCCGGTGGTTTACGACCGACCGAGGGGAAGTGGAGGGCTCGGTTATATGGCACTCGGAGTGCCTGCCTCCCTGCAAGAGGCACTCCAGGATCGAGCTCTTTCGATCTCCCTCCTGCTCTCGCCGTCGATCTTGCTATCTCGCTGGCATTCTTTCTCTCGCTCTCTCTTTCGCTTTCTCTTTTTCACTATCTCTCTCTCTCTCTCTCTCTCTCTCTCTCTCTCTCTCTCACACACACACACACACACACACACACACACACACACACACACACACACACACACACACACACACACACACACACACACACACACACAGTCACTCATACTCACAGAAATACGTAAACACACACACACACACACACACACACACACACACACACACACACACACACACACACACACACACACACACACACACACACACACACACACGTACACGTACACGAGCAAAAAAAAAAAAAAACCAGCCTGTTTCAGCTCTGTGGACGTTGTACCTGGCGTTAGTTCCCCCCCCACCCCACCCCACCTACCGATACAAACCAACCCACCACTCAGTACTCGGCCTGAACTAATGCTCGAGTTTTGCAACTTTACGGGGCGGCCACGCTCCCGGGTTGAATTACCGGGGACTTATGCCCCCCTTCCCCCACTTCCCCATGTACCGGGACGCTGGGGAACGCCAACGGATACCGGATGCTGGAAACCGGGACCGGTAATCCACCCACGCGGCCTGATGGGAGTTAATGAGCTGTTAAAGTAGGAGTGGCCAAGAAAGAGCAGATGGAGGATACGGGGGAGGGGGGGAGAGTATGGAGGTGGATGGGGGTGGGGAGAGTTGTGGAGGACGGTGTGGGGTAGTGAAAGGGGGGTAGATGGATGGGGGGAAGTGGACGGGAGGGAGGGGGTAGATGGACGGGGGGAAGGACAAGTGAGGAAGTGGACGGGTGGGGGGGAGAAGTGTGGATGTGGACAGGGAGGGGGAGTAGAAGCGTGGAGGTGGATTGGGGGAGGAGGGGGAGGTGGACGTGGGGAGAGGTGTGGAAGTGGAGGCGAGGATAGAGGTATGTAGGTGCAGGTGTGGAGGAGGAGGTGGGAGGAAGGGAGAGGTGGGTAGCGGATATGGGTAAAGGGGGAGGAAGAAGAAATGTGGAAAGCGTAGGAAAGGAGTCCCCGCGGATGAGGCTTTCCGCGGTTGTAGTTCGCCGCAGTTGCGGCTCCCCGCGGTTGCGGCTTTCAGAGGTTGCGGCTTTCAGAGGCTGCGGCTTCCTGCAGGTGTGGATTCTCTGTGGCTGTAGTTCTCCGTAATTGCGGCTCCCCGCGGTTGTGCTTTCCAACGGTTGTGGCTTTTCGTGGTTGCGGCATTCGCGGTTACAGCTTTCCGCGGTTGCGGCTTTCCGTGGTGGCGGCATTTGCGGTTTCAGCTTTCCGAGGTTGCAACTCTCGCGGTCACAGAAACGCGTCTCACTCCGACTCACGCGACCGTGAAATCACACTTTCAAAAGTTTTCATTCTTTAAGAAAATTTCTGCTTAAACGTCGCGTCGTCGTGATGGGACTCTCGGGCCAGGAAGGAGTCACACACGCGTAATCCCACCCACACCCACTTTTTTTTTCTTCTTCTTCTTTTTGAGAACATTTTAAATGAATATTTCTCTTCTTCTTCACCATCTTCTTCCTCTTCCTCCTCTTACTCCTTTTCTTCTTCCTTCTCCTCCTCTTCTTCTCCTTGTTATTATTATCGTTGTTGTTGCTGTTGTTGTTCCGCTTCTTCTTCTTCTTCTTCTTCTTCTTCTCTTTCTTTTTCTTCTTCTTCTCTTTCTTTTCTTCTTCTTTTTTTTCTTCTCTTTTTCCTTCTTTTCCTTCTCCTCCTTTTTCTTCTTCTTTATTCTTTTCTTCTCCTTCTCTTCCTCGTTTTTCTTTCTCTTTTTCTTCATTCGCTTCTTCTCTTTCTCCTTCTCCTTCTCCTCCTCCTTTTTCTTCCTCTTCTTCTTCATTCTCTTCTTCTCCTTTCACTTCTTTTTCCTTCTTCTTCTTCTTCTTCTTTTTCTTTTTCTTCTCTTTTTCCTTCTTCTCCTCCTCCTCCTTTTTCTTCTTCTCCTTCTTCATTCTCTTCTTCTCCTTCTCCTCCTCCTTTTTCTTCCTCTTCTTCTCTTTCTTCTTCTCCTCCTCCTTTTTCTTCCTCTTCTTCATTCTCTTCTTCTTCTTCTCCTTTCACTTCTTTTTCTTCTACTTCTTCTTCTTCTTTTCCTGCTTCTTCTCTTCCTCCTCATTTGTTTTCTTTTCTGTAAGGAATTTCTGAATGGACGTCGGATTGGAGGAAGCCCGGAAGGAATCTGCCAAAGAGTCCGTGAGGTTCTGTAAATCGACTCTTCCGGTCTTTGCAATTACATCTGCTCTTAAGGTCTCTATGGTTTGCCCACGTAGGAAATATACATCCACATCAGTGGCAGGCCATGGGCCACGTCCATTTGTCCACAAATGTACAGTTGCCTTCACTTAAAGCGATAATGAGGACAGCATACGATACGCCTAAGTTTTCAAGGTCATTAGAGGCCTCGTAATTCTACGACATGAAGGGCTACGATCTTCCACACCTCCTCCGATGACGTCATCCATTGTGGTTTCTTAGAAGTGTAAGCAGCCGGGCACT
>NC_134800.1:738304-750804 GCF_046742065.1 Oratosquilla oratoria | reverse complement strand
TACAAATAGATAAGTAATTTAATTCAAAAATAAATAAATCACAAAACGAATCATGAAATAAACAGATAGACTAGTGAATAAATAAACTAATGATTAGAGATGAATAAATAGATAAACAAGAAATTTAGTGGGTGGATAGATTAATGATTAGATAAACTGATTAGTAAATAGATAAGAAGTACGTGTGTGTTTGGTGGACATTTTATCCTGACCACCGCCAGATGACTTCATTCATTTCAGACGATTATTCTTTTTACATTATCGATTCCGGCATCCGTCAGGTGATTTCTTTATCATCACAGGTGAATCAAGTCGTCTTGTGTGAGCCAGTTTAAAATCTATTAAATTGACCAAATTAACTGATGGGGAAGTAGGGGGCTGTCGTGATTCTTGTTATTGTTGTTGTATTTGTTCTGTGCGGCCTTGTTGTATCCCACACCCTTGATATATATTGTGTTCGTCATTTTCACCCCCTCACACCCTAAAATTTCACTTCCTCGTATGCAAAACGACTCCAGTAATCCCCAAAAAAGTTACCAACATTTCCTTCTCCCTCACTCAACACCCAACCTCAACCTCCCCTCCTCCTCCTCCTCCTCCTCAATGCCTATCTATCTATCTATCTATTTACCCATGGGTACTTCCCCCTTCTAAGGGGGGTTTAAGCCAGTCAAGGCACATCCACCACCCTCGTTTTTCTCTCATGGTAGCTCTTCCTCCTCCTCCTCCTCCTCCTCCTCCTTTTCAGTATAACCCCTCCCTCCTCTTCCTCCTCCTCATCGATGGAACCAGCCTCCCATCCTTCTCCTCTACAATGTAATAACCCACCTGCCCTCCTCCTCCTCCGCCGTGCAACCTGGTCTGACTTTTCTTTCCCTCCTCGGTCCCGACAGCACCGCCACGGCCCGGAGAACGCAACTCTTCAGGAGGCCGAGAACGGCGGCCTCGGCCACAACGGCAGCAACCGCGGGGAACAGCATCACTCCGGGGCGCCCTCAGGGGGTCACCAACCGCCCCCGCCGCCCACTCTCCACATGATCCCGAGGTTCGGGAGCACGCCCAACATCCCGAGGTCCCTAGCCCTCGAGATGAAAGAAGCGCGGGAGAAGGCCATTCTCATCGACCGGTTCTCCAGGGTCATGTTTCCGCTAAGTTTCTCGGTGCTCAATATCCTCTACTGGACGGTCTACTATTTCGACTGGTAGACATCCCCCCCCCACCTCCCCATCTCCTCCTCTTCCTCTTCTCCCTCCTCCTCCTCTTTCTCATTCTAATCTTTCCTTCCCTTGCTTCTTAACCTCTTACTTCTCCTCCACCTCCTCGTCCTCATCTACTTCCCTCTGTTGGAGCATTACTACTCTGACTGGTAAACACTCTATCTTCCTCCTCTTTCTCCTCTTTCTTTTAATCCTCCTCTTCTTCCTTCACTTCCTCCTCATCCTCCTGCATTTCCTGCTCTTCTTGATCTTCCTCTTAACCTTCCTCGTCGTCCTCCTCTTCTTAGTCTTTCTATTTTATCTTACTCGTTTTCCACTCCCTCCGGCTGTTTTCTTTCCTATTCTTCTTCTTCTTCTCTGAGTGTCTTCATCCATCCATCCATCCACCCCGCCTCCCCAACCTGACCTCCGCCTCCTGCACCTGCGGAGGTTGACGCCGTCGCCCAGACTTGCTCGAAGACCAGAGGGCCTCGGCGCGAGAGCTCCGCTCTGAGGCCCAAATGGAGAGAACCGGTCTGACGGCGGAGTTTGCGAAGCTCAATCTGGACTCCGGAGGACCATGCTGGTGATATTTCGTGTATTATGTATAACCCCCGACCCCCCCCAAAAAAAAATTCTTTAATCAAATAATAGACTCCACTTCTCGATATCCTTTACAAGATAAGTCCGACAAGTGCCATCCTTAGCTATCCTATGCGAGAAACTAATTTTTTTTATATACAAACAGTTAGAAAAAAGAGGACCAAAAGAGGAGACGTGTACCCCTCCCCTCCAAAATAACAAAGAAATGAAATAATATATAAGGATGTGGTAGATTTGAAACCAAAAGATATTTTGCCCGGACCCAAGGGAGTGAAAGTAATCGTGGTCACTTTACCCCCTTGCTTCAGTCGTTCGTAGGTACCTGAAGGAGACGATGTTTTTGAGTGTTACCTTCACTATAGACTTGAACGCTGTGTGAAGATTTATATATACATACATACATACACACACACACACACACACACATATATATATATACATATATATAAATAAATAAATATATATATATATATATATATATATATATATATATATATATATATGTATATATATAAGTGCTTCTTAATTCTTCAGCGTTTCCTTAAAATATGTGAGACCCGATTCTTTATCATATCTTCTTTGGTGAAGTTAATTTGCCCTTAAACTGAGCTACGGCTGGTTTTGAGAGACTTCAATGAAGCTTTTATAGACCTTCAATTTCTGGAGGACTTCAACGGAGCTTTTGATGCCTATCAATCAAAATGACCCTTAAAGACTTTCAACAATTAATTTATATGTGGGTCAGTGCGGATCCTTGGATGGTTGACAAGTTTTGTAAGTGGAAAAGTGTCAGTCTCCTTATAAGGGGGTTGGTTAAGTCAAAGAAAATTATTTATTTGTGGTTAAGAGTCTTGGGTTAGTGACAGACTTTTATAAAACTCCTTGGTAACTCTGTGATCTCTGGAAGGAAACTTAAGTACTCTAGGAGATAATGGCTGTAAGTGTCTCATGGAATATCGTTATAAGAAGACCATCTTAATTAAGATAGGGGTGACTGAAAAATTCGGATTTTTTTTTTATCTTGTTTGGAAAATATTAGATATGTGAAAACCCGTGATGGAAGCCTAAAAATCTATTGGAAATCTTTGAATGAACACATGGGATAAAATAGAAATATCACTACATTTTTCAAATCTGTCAACACTTAAATGTGTCAAGGAAATATATATATTTTAGTTCCGAATCTTTGATAATATCCTGCCAATCATTCCACCGAAAGGTTTCTAAGAGAGTCAGTTAAGTAGGTAGAAAAGAAGTCATCCTCAACAGAGAGTAAGATAATTAAACTGAATATGAGACACCCTAAGAAAAGCCTTGAAAATTTTCTTTCAGTAGATCACAAGCCTGGAGATGTATGGGTTCTTATTGAACCTCATATGTCTTTATACATAAATAGCACACACACACACACACACACAGAGACACACACACGCGCGCGCACGCGCAATAGAACAGGACGATTTGATCCTATAGACAGCTGGCCCAGATGGCTTAAATCGTTTTGTTTGGTAGATATGACCTAAACCATTTGGGCTGCTACTAAGGGTAGCCGGGAGGTCCTGAACATCTGCCAACCACGAGGTGCGTTAGCGAAATCAAACTCTTTGAACATTTCCTGGTTTGCATGGCGGCCATCTGCGCTGGCAGAAACCCTCGCCAGCTTAAGTGGAAGGCGTTTTCGTGTCGTTCTTTGTTCAGCATCCAAGTAATCCGCTACAATAAACTTCGACGAAATCTGGGACCGACCTTCGAAGTCCGCCATCGCCGAAGAACAGCTGAGCTCGGAGAGAAGAGTCGGACCTCTCGCCTTTGAGACTCTCCAGTACAGAGTCGCGTCTTCAGGTCTCCGGACGACTCTTAACGGGACTCTACACATCGAACAAGAGACTGAGGAGTCTGAGTTTCTCTCTGGTGTGAGTCCAGACTCTTAGACACCAAGTCACGTCTCCGAACCTCGGGAGGGTGCGTAGAAACCCCTTCCAGACATCGAGAAGAGTTTCTGGTGTGAGTCCAAACTTAGAAAAAAATAAATAAATAAAAAAAATCACGTGACACACGATCTGTTCCCCCGTGTGACTGTGATTATACTTGATTACCTTACATCAGTATTTACATGTTGCAGGATTCCCGATGTAATCATAGTGTTTAATCTTTTTATTTCTTAAAAAAGAAGAAGGAAAACAATACATAGCTTTTGGAGTCACTCTTTTCTTGTACATAAGGCCCATTTTGATGTTTTCTTGTCACAGCACACCGCCCCTATGTACATAGATATATAATAGTGTAGAGGATACTCTAGAATATTTCTTGTTAAGCCGTCAATTATATTCTGGATGATCATCATTGTGACCCGTCGCCATGTGACACTTCATTCTCATACTCTTCATTAAGATGACGTCATAAATTATTGAGGTCATCAACTGGTGACGTCACAATTCATGGCGTAATTTCTATATCATGTCATTAGTCTTCGTGTTAATGAGTTGAATAATGAATTATCAATTACATTTTAACTTTGAATTTTCTGTTTGTATATTGGTAAATGGAATGCTATGAGGCGTCAGGTTTCTTTCGTTTACGACGTCCATATCCTGAAAGAAAGAACGTCTTTCCTCTTCATAACTAAGAACAAGAACATGAACAACTATAGCCAGTAGTGCATGTGTGTGTGTGTGTGTGTGTGTGTTTGTGTGCATGTGTGTGTGTGTGTGCGTGCGCGCGTGTGTATGTGATGGACTCGTGATCGATAATATCGTTATTACCCTCCCGAGTGAGAGCTCAGAGCTTATATATGACCGATATATGGGTAATGATGTGACCACACACACGCACACACACACACACACACACACACACACACACACACACACACACACACACACACACACACACACATACACACACACACACACACTCACACATACACACACACACACATGCACACACGCACACACAGATACACACACACACACGCACGGACACACACACACACACACACACACACACACACACACGCACACGCACACAGCTCCTCGACCACTAGAGTTGGAGTGCCGGCTCGCAGTGCTTTTTTTTTTCTTTTTTCTTTTCTTTTAGCCCTATGCCGAATTCGAACTCTGATCACTGAATAAGCGGTCGAGAACAGTACTACTGCACCGTGGAGCCATGTATGTATGTATGTATGTGTGTTTTGGTCAGTGAATGTACTGTGTTTGAGAAAATTACATTTTGTTTTATAGTCAGAACTAAAAAAAATGAAAAGTCGATTTTCTTATGCTTTATTCTACTGTTTTGATTCAATTCCATCTTCGGGCCTCGGCGACGTCGGTTTGACTTATTTATCGAATGTGTCCTTTTTTCCCTCAAATTTCTTTCCCAAGCTGTCTTTGTTCACTAAGACTCTTATTAAATAAAACTTATTATTTTGCTCTGAATTGCTCAAGTCACTACGCGACGACTCGTTCATGCATCCCATATCCTCCTCCTCCTCCTCCTCCTCACCTCCGATCACTCTGAGCCAGACGCCATCTCTCGTCCGAACATGTCCACGTCGTCGTCGCCGTCGTCGTCGTCGTCGTCGTCGTCGTCGTCACACTCATCTTTGTTTTCTGTTACTTTTAGTGCTCTCGATAATCCATATACGTTCACCTCTTGTCGTCCGATTCGCCACATTCATCCTCGACCAAGGCCTTGTACATACCATTTGCACGCGCGCCTCTCATGCCCTTGATGGTCAACTATGCACAGATTCGAACGCCAGCGTCTCTTTTTCTCAACGGTCCAAATGTAAAAGCAAACGCGCAGTGCATTTGTTGGGGGGAAATTTTGACCTCTTCAAAGAAAGACTAAACAAACATACTTGTTAAACCTGGCGGACACTCAAAATGCTCTGCATTTGCAAATCTGATTGAACACACCCATTTTTATAATTCTAAAATGTTGCCTCTGATGATTTGAAAAAGATAAGTTTAGAGTTGATTTCGTTGATTGCTCATTACCTCAACTAATACAAAGCATAATGCAAGCATACACAACATTTATGATTATCATAATAATCGTTCCGTAATTTGCCTCATGATACAGAGCATATGCCATAAAATATGTTTGATTGCAAAACATAATTCAATTAGTTACAGTTTGTGCAGATTGGAATCACAAATTAACGTATCCAACATATTCAAACAATACAATATCCTAATTGTGTTCTCTGCAATGAACTGAGCATAATACATCGTTCGTTCCCACACACAAGGCTGCTGCTGCAGCATAATAAAAGTCTACACTAGGATAAGAGAAATAAGCACATTGACGTATTTTCTAAAAACTCGTCCCCTTTATTGACATAAAATCGCTTCTCATCTACATCAAATGACCTAAATTTTGTCTCACTTTATATGTATACGAGGCGGAAGACAAGTCTGTCACTCATTTGCGATTTCAAAGCATTCAAGCTGTGGACTAAACTTAGCTGCAGACCGACAGACATTTTGTCAGCTATGTTTTCTTTCTCCCAAAATACGTTCAAAAACAAAATCAAACCGTCAACTACCCCCTACTCCCGCTCTTCCTACCCTTCCATCCCTCCGCTATCATTTCCCACCCCTTCACCCTTTTCATGATTTGAAACTCTGAACTAAATAATATCGTTTAGTCGTTGCTATATAAAAATCCATGGTGGATCATAACATCGAAGATTTCGTTAACTTTTCCTCATATATTCACCCAATGAAAGGAAATGGCCATTAGCTGATTAATCTATCTTCATCTGTGTATCTATTTGTTTATCTTCCTCCCTCTCTCACCAACCGCTGTGACAATCCTCCGCTGCTTTTCATCCACCCTATGCTATATAACTCACTAAAAGATTTTCTAACTGATGTATATTGATATGAAACTGTTGTAAATTGTATACAAACAAGAAAATATAAGTGAATATATACATATTATATATATATACAAATATATATTGTAAATTCCTCTACAAATATGTACACTGTCATATGATGATACACGTAAAGCTTCATGCGTCAAATGTTTGAATTCAGATTCTTCAACGACTCGAGGCTTCATCCGAATCCTCGTGTTTTGCACACTTTGGAATGACAATAAACGAACGCTTCTTGATACTGTGTGTTTCTCTGCCCTCACTTATTCCAGCAAATGAAATATCTTTGTCCAAGCTATGAGTATCATTAGTAGGACTATGGAGCCTGGCGCGACCTCATGCAATGTGGCCGTAAAGGTACATTTTTATCGATATTCGTTCACTATCTAATAAAGAAGCATACTTAGCCGAGACCGCAAATTTATAGTCATAAATCTCTACAACTGACAGTGATAAAATCAATAATTTAATCCACATCCATGCTGATAGTGATATTTAATATCTTTTAAGCACAGAAAGTCGGCAACTGCTAAAGACGGTTAGTACAGGATTCAGCGTGTTCCAAAGGACGGCCCTACACGAACAACTTCAATTGATAATTACACTTCAACGTCGGACTGAAAGGAGTCCAACGAGAGCGAGAGTGCCCCTTCGTGCTACGAGTACTTTTCCGCCGTTTGTGACCCCGTCATCAGACAGAACTTTGCATTTAAAATGGATATTACACGAGTGGCACAAGTCGACGCTATAGTCTTGTGACTAGGGGGGCGTTTTTTTCGTCAACTTTTTCTTTTAACTTAGATTAGGTATGTGCATGTTTCATGAGTTGAAAATGTGTAAGGCGTTAACCCCTTCCATACGGTGCCGCATACGTAGGCGGCATGAGGAGCAAGTGGATACGCGAGGCTGCCATATCGGCGTCTTGATTATATTTATTGTAGTTGCCCCTGCGTAATGACATACTCTCTAAACCAGTGGTTCCCAAACTTTTTTCTGTCATTTCCCCCTGCACCCAGGTCAACTATCCAGACTTCCCCCTTTATGTGAAGCAGGGAAAGAGTAGTTGAAATACACTGTGACTATTTACTAATTCATTTTTCAAATGTACAAATATACTGATAAACAGGCATTCTTTCTCTCTCTCTCTCTCTCTCTCTCTCAGACATGAGAAAATCCATCAGAGATTTTTTTAGTTAGTAGGCAGTTTAATTATTTCCCCTGGTAGCTTCAAATATCCCCCCAGGGGGAAATTTCCCCCAGTTTGGGAACCACTGCTCTAAACTGTCTTCATCACATTTTCTATGGTTATCAATATTCACGGGTGAAAGAGAGAACGATCGATATAAGCGGTGACTATACTTTATGATGCGAGTATTATTACGACACTCTCTCCCTCTGGAGTAAGTTTGGGCCAAATCGGAGACATGACGGTTTTTGGCCTAATCCGTGGGTTAATCCCTTTGGTAATTTTGAGGGTCATTTTGGCCACTTATCACGATTGGGTCACCACCTCAGCTACAGGTCGAGGGCCACCAGGGCTCTTGCGGATCGCACTTAGATACTGCTCAGGCTAAAAGTACGGGCGCCAACAGGCGGAAATGAGAGGGGAAAATTACACACAAATTTTGCTGGCCGCCACAACCTCGCCCTTGGGTCCAGGTTCCCCACGTCTACCTCGCTGTGCCCTGTGGACGACTCTCTCGCTCTGGAGTAAGTTTGGGCCAAATCGGAGACATGACGGTTTTTGTCCAAATCCCTTTGGTAATTTTGAGGGTAATTTTGGCCACTTGTCCCGATTGGGTCACCACCTCAGCTACAGGTCGAGGGCCACCAGGGCTCTTGTGGATCGCACATAGATACTGCTCAGGCTAAAAGTACGGGCGCCAACAGGCGGAAATGAGAGGGAAAAATTACAGAAACAAACAAATTTGGCTGGCCGCCACAACCTCGCCCTTGGGTCCATGTTCCCCACGTCTACCTCGCTGTGCCCTGTGGACGACTCTCTCCCTCTGGAGTAAGTTTGGGCCAAATCGGAGACACGACGGTTTTTGTCCAAATCCGTGGGTTAATTTTGAGGGTCATTTAGGCCACTTGTCCCGATGGGGTAACCACCTCAGCTACAGGTCGAGGGCCATCAGGGCTCTTGAGGATCACACTTAGATACTGCTCAGGCTAAAAGTACGGGCGCCATCAGGCGGAAATGAGAGGGGAAAATTACACACAAATTTGGCTGGTCGCCACAACCTCGCCTTTGGGTCCAGGTTCCCCACGTCTACCTCGCTGTGCCCTGTGGACGACTCTCTCGCTCTGGAGTAAGTTTGGGCCAAATCGGAGACATGACGGTTTTTGTCTAAATTTTGAGGGTCATTTTGGCCACTTGTCCCGATTGGGTCACCACCTCAACTATAGGTCGAGGCCCACCAGGGCTCTTGCGGATCGCACTTAGATACTGCTGAGGCTAAAAATACGGGCGCCAACAGGCGGAAATGAGAGGGGGAAAATTACACAAACACAAACAAATTTGGCTGGTCGCCACGACCTCGTCCTTGGGTCCAGGTTCATGTTTTTGTCCAAATCCTTTGGTAATTTTGAGGGTCATTTTGGCCACTTGTCCCGATGGGGTAACCACCTCAGCTACAGGTCGAGGGCCACCATGGCTCTTGCGGAACGCACATAGATACTGCTCAGGTAATTTTGAGGGTCATTTTGGCCACTTGTCCCAATTGGGTCACCACCTCAGTTATAGGTCGAGGCCCACCAGGGCTCTTGCGGATCACACTTAGATACTGCTCAGGCTAAAAATACGGGCGCCAACAGGCGGAAATGAGAGGGGAAAATTACACAATCACAAACAAATTTGGCTGGTCGCCACAACCTCGCCCTTGGGTCCAGGTTCCCCACGTCTACCTCGCTGTGCCCTGTGGACGACTCTCTACCTCTGGAGTAAGTTTGGGCCAAATCGGAGACATGATGGTTTTTGTCTAAATCCGTGGATTAACCCCTTTGCTAATTTTGAGGGTCATTTTGGCCACTTGTCCCGATTGGGTCACCACCTCAACTATAGGTCGAGGCCCACCAGGGCTCTTGCGGATCGCACTTAGATACTGCTGAGGTTAAAAATACGGGCGCCAACAGGCGGAAATGAGAGGGGAAAAATTACACAAACACAAACAAATTTGGCTGGTCGCCACGACCTCGTCCTTGGGTCCAGGTTTATGTTTTTGTCCAAATCCTTTGGTAATTTTGAGGGTCATTTTGGCCACTTGTCCCGATGGGGTAACCACCACAGCTACAGGTCGAGGACCACCAGGGCTCTTGCGGATCGCACATAGATACTGCTCAGGCTAATTTTGAGGGTCATTTTGGCCACTTGTCCCGATTGGGTCACCACCTCAGCTATAGGTCGAGGGCCACCAGGGCTCTTGCGGATCGCACTTAGATACTGCTCATGCTAAAAGTACGGGCGCCAACAGGCGGAAATGAGAGGGGAAAATTACACAAACACAAACAAATTTGGCTGGTCGCCACAACCTCGCCCTTGGGTCCAGGTTCCCCACGTCTACCTCGCTGTGCCCTGTGGACGACTCTCTCCCTCTGGAGTAGGTTTGGGCCAAATCGGAGACATGACGGTTTTTGTCCAAATCCGTGGGTTAACCCCTTTGTTAATTTTTGAGGGTCATTTTGGCCACTTGTCCCGATTGGGTCACCACCTCAACTACAGGGCGAGGGCCACCAGGGCTCTTGCGGATCGCACTTAGATACTGCTCAGGCTAAAAATACGGGCGCCAACAGGCGGAAATGAGAGGGGAAAATTACACAAACACAAACAAATTTGGCTGGTCGCCACGACCTCGTCCTTGGGTCCAGGTTTATGTTTTTGTCCAAATCCTTTGGTAATTTTGAGGGTCATTTTGGCCACTTGTCCCGATGGGGTAACCACCTCAGCTACAGGTCGAGGGCCACCAGGGCTCTTGCGGATCGCACTTAGATACTGCTCAGGCTAAAAGTACGGGCGCCAACAGGCGGAAATGAGAGGGGAAAATTACACAATCACAAACAAATTTGGCTGGTCGCCACAACCTCGCCCTTGGGTCCAGGTTCCCCACGTGTACCTCGCTGTGCCCTGTGGACGACTCTCTCCCTCTGGAGTAAGTTTGGGCCAAATCGGAGACATGACGGTTTTTGGCCAAATCCGTGGGTTAACCCCTTTGGTAATTTTGAGGGTCATTTTGGCCACTTGTCCCGATTGGGTCACCACCTCAGCTACAGGTCGAGGGCCACCAGGGCTCTTGCAGATCGCACTTAGATACTGCTCAGGCTAAAAGTACGGGCGCCAACAGGCGGAAATGAGAGGGGAAAACTACACACAAATTTGGCTGGTCGCCACAACCTCACCCTTGGGTCCATGTTCCCCACGTCTACCTCGCTGTGCCCTGTGGACGACTCTCTCCCTCTGGAGTAAGTTTGGGCCAAATCGGAGACATGACGGTTTTTGTCCAAATCTGTGGGTCCCCTCTGGTAATTTTGAGGGTCATTTTGGCCACTTGTCCCGATGGGGTCACCACCTCAGCTACAGGTCGAGGGCCACCAGGGCTCCTGCGGATCGCACTTAGATACTGCTCAGGCTAAAAGTACGGGCGCCAACAGGTGGAAATGAGAGGGGAAAATTACACACAAATTATGAACTACTCAACAACCTAGCCCTTGGGTCCAGGTTCCCCACGTCTACCTCGCTGTGCCCTGTGGACGGAACACTCGCGCTGGTGTAATTTTTGTCCAAATCGGAGACATGACGGTTTTTGTCCAAATCCGTGGGTAATCCCTTTGGTAATTTTGAGGGTCATTTTGGCCACTTGTCCCGATTGGGTCACCACCTCAGCTACAGGTCGAGGGCCACCAGGGCTCTTGCGGATCGCACTTAGATACTGCTCAGGCTAAAAGTACGGGCGCCAACAGGCGGAAATGAGAGGGGAAAATTACAGAAACGCAAACAAATTGGCTGGTCGCCACAACCTCGCCCTTGGGTCCATGTTCCCCACGTCTACCTCGCTGTGCCCTGTGGACGACTCTCTCCCTCTGGAGTAAGTTTGGGCCAAATCGGAGACATGACGGTTTTTGTCCAAATCCGTGGTAATTTTGAGGGTCATTTTGGCCACTTGTCCCGATGGGGTCACCACCTCAGCTACAGGTCGAGGGCCACCAGGGCTCTTGCGGATCGCACTTAGATACTGCTCAGGCTAAAAGTACGGGCGCCAACAGGCGGAAATGTGAGGGGAAAATTACACACAAATTTGGCTGGTCGCCACAACCTCGCCCTTGGGTCCAGGTTCCCCACGTCTACCTCGCTGTGCCCTGTGGACGACTCTCTCCCTCTGGAGTAAGTTTGGGCCAAATCGGAGACATGACGGTTTTTGTCCAAATCCGTGGGTTAACCCCTTTGGTAATTTTGAGGGTCATTTTGGCCACTTGTCCCGATTGGGTCACCACCTCAGCTACAGGTCGAGGGCCACCAGGGCTCTTGCGGATCGCACTTAGATACTGCTCAGGCTAAAAGTACGGGCGCCAACAGGCGGAAATGAGAGGGGAAAATTACACAAACAAATTTGGCTGGTCGCCACAACCTCGCCCTTGGGTCCAGGTTCCCCACGTCTACCTCGCTGTGCCCTGTGGACGACTCTCTCCCTCTGGAGTAAGTTTGGGCCAAATCGGAGACATGACGGATTTTCTCTTCTCATTTCCGCCTGTTGGCGCCCGTACTTTTAGCATGAGCAGTATATAAGTGCGATCCGCAAGAGCCCTGGTGGCCCTCGACCTGT
>NC_134800.1:730804-733304 GCF_046742065.1 Oratosquilla oratoria | reverse complement strand
CAGCAGGAGGAGGAGGAGGAGGAGGAGGAGGCGGCAATTTTGTTCAGGAGACCTGCATGGCATGATTATGTGTCGCTTGGGATAGCTCCTGGAAAAAATAAAGAAATATCATATTACTCTCTCTCTCTCTCTCTCTCTCTCTCTCTCTCTCTCTCTCTCTCTCTCTCTCTCTCTCTCTCTCTCTCTCTCTCTCTTTCCCTCTCTCTCTCTGTCTCTCTCTTTCTCTCTCTTTCTCTTTCCCTCTCTCTCTCTCTCTCTCTCTCTCTCTCTCTCTCTCTCCTCCTCCTTTCTCCTTTCTCCTTTCAGTCAGTCTTCTTCACAATGGCCTAGTCGTCGATGGAAGCTGTTCCCGGAACGTGACTAAGGATCTCTCTCTCTCTCTCTCTCTCTTTCTCTCTCCTTTTTATTTGAGATGAAAATGAGAAATAACAGTATTGCAACGAATTTCACCGGAAACCCATAATATCATGCAGTATCTCATTACAGGTGTATATATATATACATACTACATACATACATATATACATTGCCAGCCCCTTTCCTAGTGTTTAGTCTCTTGTGTTATAAACCTGATTGTACTACTAATTTCATCTGTATTCCCCTGAAGATATGAAGAACACGAAAGCGCTTGGGAAGTAATGTTTTCCCGATTTCCTTTGTGGTTATCAGCAAAATATATATACATATGTGTGTGTGTGTTCTTGTAGATCATAATTTGAATAGATTTATACAGGCATCCAGACCTATTTATGTATGTGTGCCTTTGTGCGTGCGTATGTGTATAACCAACTTACGTTTTGCCAAATTCCAGTTCGATAAATCATATTTTGCCAAATATCATTTAGCCGAATATCAGCCCACCCGTGGGAACTCGATGTACACGACCAGTCAACAGACAACATTGTACATCTGGCACCTTGAATGGCAAGTTGATTTGGGTGACGTCATTTTGTTTTAATATGTAAATTACTTCCTAGATTGTGTTTTCTATATTTTCCTGGAAATTCTTTGAATTATTTCCATTCCAATTTTTTAAAAAGTTTAGCCGTTTTTATATAGATGACATAACTTGTGTCAGATACTTTTTTTGAGCTGCTATTCATCAAAAGTCTAACAAAAACATCTTTATGGGTTTAACTGCGACGACCTAGATTATTATTTCTTAGTTTACTCGTGAGGTCAGGTCAGGTCAGGTTGCTAGCCCGATGTCATATATGTAGTTCTTTGACGGAAAGTATTGCTCTCTCTCTCTCTCTCTCTCTCTCACACACACACACACACACACACACACACACACACACACACACACACACACACACACACACACACACACACACACACACACACACACACACACACACACACACACACACACACACATCCAATTCGATTTTTCCTCGTTTTGAATTCGTTTTTGGACCCTATTGTTGGCAAGGCATTAATCTTTGGGAGAGCCAGATTAATAAAAAGCCCTTTCACAGGCAGGAGGAATCCTACGGGGGCGCAGATCTGGACGCCGCGCCGCGCAGAAGAGCCCGTGGAAGGGGGAGCGGACCACAAAAAAAAAAAAGGCGCTGACACGAAGATGGTGAAAATATAGATAGATAGATAGATAGAGAGAGAGAGAGATAGATAGAGAGAGAGAGAGATAGATAGATAGGTAGATAGATAGATAGATAGATAGATAGAGAGAGAAGAAAACATGATTAAGAAGGAAAAGAGTTGGGATAGTCACAATGATGATAGTAATAGTAATGATAATGATATTGATAAAGATAATAATATGATGATGATGATGGTGATGATGATATTAATGATAAAAATAAGACGATGATGTGATGAGAACAACAATTATTCTTCCAGCAGCCCTACAGTTGCCGCCAACGGTCCTAGGGCACCCCCCCCCCCAGAGATCTCTAGTGGGAAGAGACTTCGGACTGTTGTCTGTTTTGTGTGAGTGTTAGGCCCCTTTCTCTATCTCTATCTAACTCTCGTTGAACCTGTCTTCCACCCATCTCCTCTCCCTCTCCCTCTCGTCACTCCTCTCCTCTTCCTCTCTCTTTCCCTCTCCTCTCCTTTCTCCTTTCCTCTCCCTTACCCTCTCTCCCTCTGCGTCTCCTTTCCGTCTCTCTTCTCCCTCTCCTTTCCCTCTCCTTCTTCTTCTCCTCCTCCCTCTCCTCTCCCTTTCCCCTCCTTCTCCTCTCCATCAACTCTCCTCTCTCCTCTCCCTCTCCCAATACTCTCTCTTTCACCTCCCTCTCCTCTCCATTCTCTCTCCCTCTTCTCACCCTCTCCCTTCCCTCTCATCTCCCTCTCCCTTCATTCTCCTCTCCCTTTCCCCTCCTCTACTCTCCCTTCCCCCTCGTTCTCGTCTCTCTTTCCCCTCACTCTCCTTTCCTCTCCCTCTCCCTCTCCTCTCCTTTCTCCGTTCCTCTCCCTCACCCTCTCCTCTCCTCTCCTCTCCTCTCTCCTTTCCTCTCCCTCACTCTCTCTCCCTCTG
>NC_134800.1:703304-720804 GCF_046742065.1 Oratosquilla oratoria | reverse complement strand
GGCATGGAGATGGGTAATGCATGACAGGTGAGTAACAATAAGGAGGGGGGCGGGAGAGGAGGGAGGGGAGGGGACATGGGAGGGAGTGGGTGGGAGTGGGAGGAGGGGAAACGAAGACTAAATAGCCCGCGGGGGGGGGTTCGAAGCCTTTGGAAGGAGAGCTGGGTCTTATGTTCGAGATGGGGGGCGAAGATAGAGGCTAAGGAGGAAGAGGAGGAGAAAGAAAAAGAGGAGGAGGCGGATGGCAGAAGAGGAGAAGGAGGAGGAGGAGGGAGATGGAACAAGCTGAGAAGGAGGAGGAAGAAGAAGAAGAAGAAGAGAAAGAGGAGGTGGATAAGAGAAACTAAGGAGGATGAGGAGGAGGAGGAGGAGGTAGATGGAACAGGCTAAGGAAGAGAAGGAAGAAGAAGAGAAAGAGGAAGAGGAAGTGGATGGAAGAAGAGGAAGAGGTGGATGGAAGAGGAGGAGGAGGTTGATGGAAGAAGAAGAGGAGGAGGAGTAGGAGGAAGAAGAGGAGTAGTTGGATAAAAGAAGAAGAGGAGGAGGAGGAGGAGGAAGAGGAGGAGTTAGATGGAAGAAGTAGAAGAAAAAGAGGAGGAGGAGGAGGAGGAAGAGGAGGAGGAAGAAGAAGAGGATGAGGACAGCGGCGTCCCAAGCGGGCGGACTCTTGGGCACAA
Source organism: Oratosquilla oratoria (assembly GCF_046742065.1). Lineage (NCBI taxonomy): Eukaryota > Metazoa > Arthropoda > Malacostraca > Stomatopoda > Squillidae > Oratosquilla > Oratosquilla oratoria. Next base: position 720,127 of record NC_134800.1, on the reverse strand, counting down.
AACAAGTTGAGGCCAACGACTGACTGACTTAATGTTTGGTCGATGGAAGAATCGGTCAACTGAAACGATTGCCTACAGTGCGACGGGCAATGAATTTTGTGATAAAAAAAGAGTATTAGATAACTTTTGGGGATTGAAAAGTTGCCTCGTGTTATTTTTTCTTCAAATCTAAATGACCTAATAAAAACCATTGTTCTAGAAATACTGGCACTAAGATACCTCTAAAGTTGACATATGTCAGGCAAACTGTAGATGATTATGAATATGACAGTTTTATACTTTTTATATATATATGTATATATATTGTGGTGTGTATATATATATGTGTGTATATATATTGTATACAATAAACCACTCACACACCACACAATTATATTTATATATATTTATATATTATTATATATATATTATATATAATGTATGTATATATATATGTATATATATATGTTTATATTATGTATATAACATTATATATATGTTTGTTATTGGGATGGGAGGCATCTGGCAACTGGGCGAGTGGAGCTCGCACCGAGTGCAGTGCTACACCTGAGTTAGCCTTCCCCACCCCCACGGGACACAGTCATACACTTGTGCCCCTAGTGTACGGGCGGGCTGATCACAGTATTAAAACCAACCATCTATCCGGCGGTTTCATGTATCCTTGAAGCTCCTACATGGCGCAGTGATACGGGACTAAACGCGCACTCGATACCCACAATGGCTACGCCCACGCCGCCCACCAAGGGGTTAGGAACCAGCGGAACCGGCTCGGCACGGAGACCAAAACCGTGCCGCTTACTACGCCAGAAGTTGCGGACCTTCTCAACAGCATGGCATCCTTTTACTCTCACACCGCCCCTCGGGCCACAGAGTTCCCACTGCCGCTACGCCCAGGGGAGAAGTGTGGAATGGAGATGACGCCTGCAGGATTTACCGGACATGGCGCCGCTCGGTTCAGACTTGGCTTGCGACTCGCCGCAATGGCCTGACCAGGAAAGCCGTGCTCCACGTGCGACTGCTCTGTGTTTCCCGACCTCCAGTGCGCCCTGGACGCAAGGTTCAGCTCAGAAACAATGGGTGAGGCCCTCCCTGTAACCCTACAAGCGCCCTGGACGACATTGAAAGGCTCGTTTCTACAGTCGGACGGAACCATGGCCGTTGAAATGGACGGACTTCTTCAGCACCTGCCAGGCCCCAGGTGAGTCGGTTGGGAATCTACATGGACGCGTTGCGCCCAAGTAGGCCTCGTGAGTGTCGGGTTCCGATTGCCCTGTACTGTGATTAGTGATCTTTCAGCAATAACATGGCTATTGCGCAAAGTGATGGTGGGTCTGCATGACCCCGCCCATAAAGCAAGACGTTGTTCCGGACGAGTGTGATTCTTTCAAGGACATGGACGACCTACAGTGGCTATTGCTCGGACCTAATGAAGCAGCCCCCCAGCCGCGACGCGGCAAAATTTACAGCGAGAACATTGCGGTGGGCAGGCACCGATCCATTGCCACCAGTTGACATAAGCGAGGATAGAGTGGAACCCTCTAGGTTGCCGCCTATCGCCAGCCATCACCATTCCAGACAAAAAACTGCCCACCAGCCGATCTCCTGCGAGGATGCCCACTCCCAAAACAGGGGCCAAACATTGCAGATCATCTAGTGGACACAGGGAAGGCAAGATAAACTGGGTGAGCGGCCATAATTATGCGGGCTCGGCGGACCCTGAAGCCCCGAGCCTGTTCTATCACGGTATGTGTGGGTTGGGCACACTGGCGAGCAGGGTGGGAATCAAAGTAACTGCTGTGGCTGATACCCGGCGGTACAGGTTGTGCGTAGCCGGCCCCATCCATGATGACGTCATTGCGGTCTCAAGCATGCGCAGGCTACAGCGGGTCGGGCAAGGCATCAGAGAACCTAGCAAAGATTCCCATCACCAGGCCTGGGTGCGACGCCATGCCGCCATCGGCATACACGGAACGCCTCTACTGTTCAAGATGTGTAACTTTGTCAGGTCCGTGGCAAGCGTATGTACCTATAATTCACCACCTGCAATAGAACTGGGGCCTCATCGACACAAAATTTTCCCCGGCCACTGCCGCTAGTCCGCCAACGCCGGAGCAGGTGTATGACGACTATGGGCAACGACGTCTACGTCCCCTCATAGACCTACTAAAAATCCCTCTCCCAACCACTCGAAGAGGAATGTACCTCGTCTCGAGGATCTGGCTGCTGCGCCTAGTTCTCCTCATCAACCTTCAACACGGAGAGAGGTTAGCCCACTACGGGTGATGCTCAGGGCCGCCACACTCAACATCCACCTTCAAGAAAACGCGCGCCCCCTATGCGTGCCCCAACACCAGCCTCCATCCCCCCCCAAACACTGGGCAAGACGAAGTAAAAAAGCAGCTCGGATGGGAAACGACGTCAGGAAGAGGAGTGAATTCGGCCTGTTTACCAGCAGGGGACAGGCCACTGAATGGTCTGTGCTTAGGGATGGTTGTGGGTTGCAAAGAAATCGGGAAAAGCCAAAGGAGGACAGGTTGACTTTCCAGAAAGAAATTGAACGCTAGCTGCCTGCGCGGAAAAAACGCACCACCACACCCTTGCTCCACTTCGGACATGGTGTCTGATGTGCCCCCGCACTCCTATAAGCACGGTGGAACGATGCACACTGGGGGGTTTCATCAGGTTGGAGCTGGAAGAGGAGAGCAGACGTCTCACAAACATTTCATCACACCATGGGGGGCAGGTTATCAATACTGCCGCCACACCCATGGGGCACAGCTCTGCCTCGGACGCCTACACCTAGAAAGATTCGATTGACGCGGTAGCAGTGTCTTCCCCCGCAAGCACAAGTGTGTTGACGACACACTGCTCCTTGGACTTCCCAGTGTTGAAGGGGCCCCCTTCTGGCACACATACGAATTTTCTAGAGCTTTGGATGCTAGGAATGGCATTCACCTTGAAGCCTGAGAAATTCAAGTTCTCGTGTCTTCCGTCCGTGGAAGTGGAAGTTGGTTCGATGGGGCTTCCACCTGGGTTGGGAGGAAATACAGTGGCCATACAGACGACAAAATTGGCAGCCCTACGTGGACACTTTACCATGCCAGCCCACAACCCACAATCACCAGACGTGAGGTTATTGGTTTGGTTTTGTGATATCAACTAGCACCCATTCCTTGGGCCACATGCCCTCAGTGATGTCCCCCTTCAGAGGACCTTCTTAAGAAACCGGCAGGAAAAGTATAGGTTTACTGGGACGAAGCAATTACAGGGGAAACTACCGGCAAGCCCAAAAAACACCATCTGCCAATTGGCCAGTGACCGGGTCTAGGTCATACTACAACAAAACTAGACCCATCGGTGGCCACATCATCTGACTGGAGCCATAAGAAAGGGATTTGGATTTCGTGATCCTCCAACAGTACTGCCCCTGTGCGTCAGGCCTGGTATGCCCCTCCATTCTGCTGCAAAAGGAGGATGGGCGTCTGGCCCTCTGTGGCAGCCGCCACCTCACCACGGCGGGATGACAGGCCTTCACGCTCCACCATCGGAAGGGGAGGCCCTGGCCGTGGCCTGAGAGTGCTTCCGAAAGGCCGCCGGCCTCTTCCTGCTAGGATGCCCTAACCTAGGTCACTAGTGACCGACTCACCGCCCGCTAGTTGGGTTACTGGGCAACCAGGAGCTCTCACAGACATTATCAATCCGCGCCTGTTCCGCCTGAAAGAACAATCAAACGCTGCAGTATCGTTTCACCATATACGCTATCGTCCTGGTAAAAGGAAACTGCGCCGCCGACTTTCCTCTCTAGATATCCCTCCCATGAAGAAATGCGCAACATTCTTGAAAAGATGGGGAGTCTAGTGACAGCGCGTATTATCGTCCAAGCCCCATTACCCACAATTCAAACGGAGGGAGAGCAGCAGAAGGCAGCTGTAAAAACTGCCAAAACGTGTGGCCTGCGTGGTACATCAGTGCGGTGACGGGAGCCTGGGACACCGAAAACAACGCATCGCTGGCTACTCCTGACCAATATCTCAAACACACCACTCCGGGACATCAACCAAATCCCGGCACAAACTGGCGACAGGCCCGCACAGTTACGAGATGGAAGTACCAGCCTATTGCATGCCATTCTGCAGGTCGACAAATTTTGGGGGCGGGTACCCTCTCGAAGGCGCCTGCGTGCGAACGGGGGGCAGATGGGGGAGCATTTCGAAAGTGGTGCCTACAACCGAGCTACACCAGCCACGAGGCCCGCCTTTCCCCCCTACTCCCCGGTGGTAAACAGGGTTCTGGGTACCAGGATCAACATTCCGGGACGTGGAACAGGGCAGGAACAGTGGTGGAGGACAAGGGAAACAAGGCCATATTACATCATACGGCTAGATGGTAAGTGGACGGAATCTCGCTAAGAACGAGAAATCACCTGCGACCATGCCAAAACACCCCACCGCGATGCTAATCAACCAAGGTTGACGTTGAAACCAACGAACGCCCAGAAACGGAACTAGTAAACCCACCCAGCCCCGAAACACCGCACCCCGGCCAAGCGACAAATTGAGACCACCACGGTGGCTCCAAAGACTGTTTGTCACGTAATAACACATTCAGGACAACGTCAGTTAATAGTGTATTTTCGTTATTCTATCGTTGTTTATGTAGCCAAACATGACAAGAATATTCTTTCTTTGTTATTTGTTTGGTTTGTTTTCTCTTGTTATTTTGTTGTTATACACAAGAATTGCACTAAAAAGATTGCTCCTGTCGTGGCAATTACTTTGAAGCGGGAGTTGTAGGATGGTGGCATCTGGCAATACTGGGCGTAGTGGTAGCTCGCACCGAGTGCAGTGCGTACACCTGAGTTAGCCTCCTCACCCCCACGGGACCACAGTCCATACACTTTGTTGCCCCTAGTGTACGGGCTGATCAGTAAAACCAACCATTCGATCCGGCGTCTTCATGTATCCTTGAAGCTCACTACTTATGTAGTTTATATATGCATATATATAATATATATATATATCGATATTATTATATGTTATATATATGTATATATATTCATTATTCTCTATAATAATATATATATATACACACACACACACACACACACACATCTATATTATATAGGGGTGGGGGAATATCAGATAATTTTTTTGGTGGAAGGTAAGCTGAGGGTTAAAGTGTGGAGAGTGGAGGAGTAGATGGGAGGAGGGAAGGAGTGAAAGGGACCAGAAATAAGTGTAGGGAGGTTCTTTGAGAGTGAAGCTCCTTGAATGAAAAGGAAAAAAAGGAGAAGGAGTACGAAAAGATAGAAGAGCTGAAGAGAGGATGTGGGAGAGGATAGTAAAGGATGGGGAAGTCAGAGATGGGTGTGGAAGGATGGATAATGGGGTTGGTTCAAGGGACGGGGAGGAGTCTTAAAAGTGTTGCAAGGTGAGTTGGTGGTTGTGGAACAAGAAGGGTGTCGGCGCTCGCAGGAGTTTAGTGTATTCTGAGGTAGTGTACTGAGGGGGGATAAATAGAAGAAAGGGTTGAGTATTATAGTGAATGGTGGGATGAGGATGGAGAACCGCGAGAAGAAGGGTTGCTAGAGAGAGATGAGATAGCGGGACTGTGCACATTCTACAGACAGATTGGTGTACAGAAAGAGGACGCGGGGAGTCATAGTGAGACGTACAAAGTTAGAGGAAAGAAAAATGGAGATAGTTAGAAGCTCGCAAAAGGTTATAAGGATAAGGCGCTAATAAGAGGGTGAGAAAGCAGATGTGGAAATGGGCACAGGGCGAGTAGCGGGCTAGGGTAAGTTATGACAAGAGAGAAGAAAGGCGGGTGTTTTGAAAGTAGACTAAAAAGGATGTTTTGGATAAAAGAAATTAAGGAGAATTTGGAAGCGAGGAGGCGAAATCAAGTTAGGCTGGAGAAAAGAGAAAAGGTTAATAAGGGGGGGGGGATTTCAGCAGATTGGAGGAGGGTGACTGTATAATGTGAAGAGTGATTTGGCGAGTCCAGAGGTTGAGTAAAGGGGATAGATGGGCAGAATATTTTAGGTGTAGTTGAGTTGCTTAAAGATGTGTGAAGGAGGATAGGGAAGGAAAAGATAGCGCTGCAGTGGGAAAAATGCTCGAAGAAAATGAGAGTGATGAGTGGGGGGGGGAGGAGAATGGACGGAGAATATAGGAAAGGATGAGGTGAAGGGCAGTTGTAAATGATCGATGAATTAGCAGTGGTATAATGGGCAACCTGGTCTGGATGAGCTGCCATGCAGAACTGTCTGAAGTTTTAAGGGAGGTTCGCTCAGTTTGATGGCTGGTACTGGGTTCGGTGAGGTTATTTAATGTTTGGCTTCGGATAGCTAGATGAGGGTAGAGTTACCGTGAGGACTGGAGGAAGTGGCCTTGTAATAGCTTCCTCTTTACGCTCTAAGGTGAGAACAAGGGGATCAAGTGTGGATAGGATGATGAGTAAGTTTTCAGCAGGGATTAGCCTGTTAAGTCGTAGTAGGGAAGAGCTTGATATGGGAGGATCTTAATTGAAGGAGTGATTAGGTGAGAAGGAACAGAAGGAGTACATTGGCTCCCCCTCGCCACGCCACCCCCCCCCCCCCCCCCCCCCCCCCCCCCCCCCCCCCCCCTCCCCCCTCCCCCCGCTGAGGAACGCAGAGTGGTTTTCAGGACAGGGTAGAGGTTTGGATGTAGATCTTTGTTTTTTTTTGAGATCTTTGTGGGGTTAAGGACTCAGATATCGGTGGAGAAAGCTATAGGAGAGTGGGGAATGGATGTTGTTTTCTGCGGCTTTTTATGGATCTGTGAAAAGGTCTTATGATAGGGTTAGGACAGAAAGGGTCACTTTTGGGTGGGGGAAGGGTTATGCAGATTTATGGTGATAGGAGGAAAGCTTTTGGGAGCTGTCTCAAGAGTTTATTTATGAGAGTAGTAGAGCCTATGTCGTCAGGATTAGAAATGGACGAGAGTGAAGTGGTTTGAAGTAAAGGTGGGAACTCGTCAAGGATGCGTTATGTACGCCCTGGCTGTTTCAAACTTATACATGGATCGGGGTGGTGCGAGAGGTGAATGCTAGGGTAGTGGGTCAGGGAAGAATTAGAGATGGTTAAAGAAAATGGAGCCCCCCCCCCGAAAAGTGGGAGGTGAGCCAGCTGTTGTTTGCGGACGACACTGCGCCTATTGTGGCCGGGTCAGAGGAGGGATTGGCAGGGAAGCTGGTGGCAGAGTTTGGGAGACGTATGTGAATATGCCTGAAGAAAGCTAAAGATAAATGTGGGTAAAAGTAAGGTGATTGAGATGTACAAGGGGTGAAAGTCGGCCAGTAGGACTGGAAGTGTAACATTAAGGGCGGAGAGCGACTGGAGGGAGAGTGGGATAGTTTTTAGATACTTGGGGATGCAAGTGTAAGCAGGGTAAAAGGTGGAGTGAAGGTGGAGGTAGAATGTTAGAATTGAGAGAATGCGAGTAAATGCCTTCGTGGTATATTAAAGAGTGTAATGAGGAATAGACATTTGGGAATGGATGCGAAGAGGAGACTGTATGAAGGAGTGATTGTGCGCCAACAGCACTGTATGGGGCAAGAAACGTGGGACACATAATGAGAAGAAGAGAGAAGGAAGTTTGAAGATGTGTTGGAGATGAGGTGTCTGAGAAGGTATGGTGGGGGTTACTAGGCTGGAGCTAGAGTGAGAAATGAGGAGTGGGTGAGGAGGAGAACAGGGGTGAAAAAGGATTTATTTGGGGGAAATAGGGGTTGATGGAGAAGATATATTAGGATGGTTTGGACAACCTGGAAAGAATGAGTGAAGAAAGACTAGTAATAAGAGGTATGGAAGGCAGATGTGGGATGTGGATGTGAACGATGAGGGGAACGCGTCCTAGGATGAGGTGGATGGATTGGAAAGTGAATGGGCGGGCTTGTGGGGAAAGTAGGGGAATGTCTGGTTGAGTGAAGGAAGGGAGAGGGGACGGGGAAGACAGTGGTGCGAGTGGAGAATGGTTGTATATGGATTGATGGTTGTGATTGCATGAGGAGGAATGGGCGGGGGTGGTTGGGTGGGTGGTTGGGGTAATTTTTGTGAGTAAATTTTGGACGCATGCCTCGAAGGGATTCTCTTCCCCCGTCCTCTCCTTATATGCAAGGGCGGGATCGGATGAGGGGGGTGTCGCCGATTAAATTGAAGCGGCCTTGCTGTGGATGTGCTGTGTCTTGGCGACACTGCTTCTGACCCAGGGCGGTGTGGCAGGGTGACAGGAATGACCCGTCATCCAGGAGGGTGCTCAGATGATGTGGGGAGGGTGGGAGGCGGTGTGTGAGTGTATTTAGGGATTGAAATGGGCGTGGGAGTGGTTTTTATTGCCTTTCCTTTTTTAGCTACCTCCCCTTGGAAGGGGGAAAAAAGCGCCTTGGTATATGTATGTTATGGTATATATATATATTAATATCATATTATATATATAATGTATATATATTATATATATATATATATATATTCAGTACATACATATACATATATATATATTACATATATATATATATATTTATGTATATATATATATATGGTATATTACATATATTATATGTATATATATATATTTATATATATACATATATGCATATATTATATATATTATATATAATATTATATATATGCATATATTTATATATATACATTATATATATATATATATGTGCATATATTTTTATTAGTATATATTACAACTATATATAGTATATATGCATTTATATTTATATATATATGCATATATTTATATATATATACATATGTATATGCATATATTTATATATATATACATATATATATATATATATAATGTATACACTTAGCGTGTCATTCTTGTTTCGCCAAAATTGCACTTATGCCAAATTGTCTTCCGCCATCTTTCTAGTTCGCCAAACTAACCTAACCTGACTTGGCTTGACTTGACCCGACCTGACCTAACCCAAACTAACCTGAACTAATTCAAATCCAATTTTCCCAAACTGGGAAATATAATTTGGCGAAATATATTATGTTGAAATGCAATTTGGTGAAATACAAATTGGTGAAATATAATTTGATGGAATATCATTTGGCAAAACATAATTTGTTGAAATTAATTTTGGCCAAATACAATTTGGCAAAATACATTTTAGCGAAACTATAAATTACCCTAACCAGCAAACAAACTGCAGTAACATTTCCTGAGTATGCAATGTGCATTCCATCTCCTTACCGCCCTCCTCCCGCCCTCACCCTTATGCACATCTGCCCAGTCCCTATTGTCGTCATACACGTCACAGACGACGCGTTCTGTCACGGAAAACGGAGTTCATCACTGTCCAGGGTGCCAGACAGTATGGCACTCTCAAGTCTGGCCAGTCCGTTTGACAATCTCTCACACACACACACACACACACACACACACACACACACACACACACACACACACACACACACACACACACACACACACACACACACACACTCGGACACACTGTCATTGTATCTTTCAATCTCTGCTTTATTATATATTATATATATACATATATATATATATATATATATATATATATATATTTTTTTTCATTTGAATTATGTTTTCCTTATCTATTTGTCTATCATTTATTGATTAATTATTTGTTTACTTGTTTATCTATTTATTTTATATTTATATTTACTTCTTTATTTCTTAATCACCTTAATCATTTATTCATTTATTTAGCTATTTATTCATCTATCTAGTTAGCTGATTTATTCAGGAATTTATTTCTTATTTATTCGTTTATTTATTTATCATTTAGTTTTTTATTTTTCATTTACCTATCCATTTATCTATTTATTTCTCTAGTTAGCTTGTTATATATTTGTTTCTTGTTTATTTATTATCATTAATTTATTTATTTATTTAATCATTTGTTCATATATTTATTTATTTGTTAATTGATCTACCATATTATTTATTTAGATATCTATCTATTTTATACTTTTTTTTTTGTTAAGAGTGCGATAAGAAACCCTCTCTCGCTCGCAAGTCTGAGAACAGCGGGTCCCATGATGACACTCACTCTGGCACTCGATGGCACTGTGGGCTGGCGCTGGCCCTCGCCCACCCGTCCGTCTCTTCTTCTTTTTCTTCTTCTTCTTCTTCTTCTTCATCTTCATCTTCATCTTCATCTTCATCTTCTTCTTCCTCCTCCTCTTCCTCTTCCTCTTCTTCTACTTCTTCTTCTTCTTCTTCTTCTTCTTTTTCCTCTTCCTCTTCCTCTTCTTCTTTTCCTCCTCCTCCTCGTCAATTCTGACTTACTGGAGAAACCGTCACTTGTGGAAGTCAGTCCAGGAACCAACAAGACATATCACGTCACGTGGGCAATGAAGGGAATGAGATTCTCTTCCTCCTCTTCTTCTTCCACTACCTACTCTTCTTTTTACTCCTTCTTCCATTATATATATATATATATATATATATATATATATATATATATATAAAACACATAAGAAATATAGATTTTGTTGTTATAGTTTATATAGTTACAATCGCAGTAGTCAACATTATACTTTACAAAAGTGACATTTATTATAAGAGAGGTAGTGTGTAGAAATGTATCAAATATTCAACAATGGAATAATACATACTGTAGCCAACACTTCTTAACGTGTCCCTTAAGTATAACTGAGTATTTTCTAAGTGCACTTGATTGTCGTAGTTTTTCTGTATTAGTCACCCCTTAACACAAGCTTTATATATATTTAAATCTTGTGTATTTGTGTATACTTTCATTACATCAAATTTTCTTTCTCTTGTAAAAAATAAATAAAAACCTGTACATTCCATGAAAAGGATTTATGTGTAATCTATCATAAAACATATTGTAAACTAAGAGTAAAGACTTACGAATCTCATCACCAATGTTATTCATAGTATCATCATCATTTTCAATAAACAGATCAATTATGGGATTGATTCTAAAGATTCTGCATGTTATAGCTCTTCTTTGTAAGAATAATGCCAGCCATCTGCACTGAGTACGAAAGTGCTCATCCCAAATGTGCTTAAGGGAACCACATCCGAGGTGAACTAAAGTGGTATATTTTGACAGGAATACTGGCGCAGCCATCTGCACTGAACACGGAAATGTTCATTCCAAGTATGCTTAATTAAGGAAATCATGCCGCAGCGAACTTAATGGTTTATTCTGCTGACTCCCATTTTGAAAAAAATTCCCATGACTTTCTCTCCCCCCCCCCACTCGTTCTAAGCTGGCAACACGTTATTACGCAAAGGCAAGTAATAATACACACACACACACACACACACACACACACACACACACACACACACACACACACACACACACACAACACACACACAAAAACATGTATACATATATATATATATATATATATATATATATATATATATATATAGATATATATATATTAATTTCTTGCCTTTGCGTAGTAACGTGTTTCCAGCTTGGAACGAGTGGGGGGGGGGTGGAGAAAGTCATGGGAATTTTTTTCAAAATGGGAGTCAGCAGAATATACCATAAGTTCGCCGCGGCATGATTTCCTTAATTAAGCATACTTGGAATGAACATTTCCGTGTTCAGTGCAGATACATATACCTCTTACACGGAAGGTAGCCAAAGACAAAGGCATAGAAACCACTCCCACCCATTCCATCCCCTACATACTCCACTTCCCTCTACCCTCTTCCCTCCATCTTATCTTGGTACCTACTGGATGACAGGTCATCTCTGCATCTTGTCCACTGCCCTGTGTGTGTGTGTGTGTGTGTGTGTGTGTGTGTGTGTGTTTTTTGTCTATATATAGATATATAGATATATATATATATATATATATATATATATATATTGTGTGTGTGTGTGTATTGTTCCACTTCTGGCACGTGGTTGGTCAGATTCGAATGACCTTCGTCATGGTTTCTTCCCCCGTAACCCTCTTTTCACCCTCCTCCTACTCCTCCTCCTCTTCCATCACCATCAACACCACCACCACCATCATCACCACCTCCACCTCGAAACACAAGCGTAACCTACCAACGCTATCACCCACGACTCCACTGCCGTCACCAGCTCCACCTCCGAGCTGCTCCACCAGCTCCACCTCCCGGCTGCTCCACCAGCTCCTCCACCACCAACAAAAAACAACAACAACAACAGTATCATCCACCACCACCTGATGTATTGCCGCATCACTAAGTTTCGACTGCTGGGGAAAGTGGTTTCTGAAAAAAAAAAAAGCTCTCAGACACCTTGGACCGTTTTTCGAGAAGATATTTTTCAATTTTTTTTCCTGGAGGTGTCTTCCTTGTGCAACTCGCTATCTTTTTCCTTTCTTTTTTCAGTTTTTTTTTTCTTCCTTCTGTCCAATACTAGGCTTGAATAGAGTCACCGGTTTCGTCCCTTCTCCCCTCCTCCCCTCCTTTCCTCTCCCTCCTTCCTCCCCATTCCTCCTCGTCCTTTCTCCTCGTCCTTCCTCCCACCCTCTCCCTCCTCCTCCTCCCCGTCCTTCCTCATCGTCACTCCTCCCCGTCCTTCCACCCCGTCACTCCTCCCCGTCCTTCCTCCCCGTCCTTCCTCCCCTCATCCCCGTCCCTTCTCCCCGTCGTTCCTCCCCTCCTCCCTTCCCTTGCTCCCCTCCCCTCCCCTCCTCCTCTCCTTGTCACTCCTCCCCTTCCATCCTTTCTCTCCGCCCCCCCCCCACTCCCTGTCCCTTCTCCCCGTTTCTCCTCCCCTCCCCTCTTACTCCTCTCGTCCCTCTTCCTCCTCTCCCCTCTTACTCACCCTCCACTTTCCTCTCCTCCTATCTTCCCTACACCTCCTCTCCGTCTATCCTTCCCTCTTCCCTGCTCCCCTTTCCCGTCCCCCCTCCCCGTCCTTCCTCCCCGTCCCTCCTCCTCCACTAGGAACTTTGCAAATCTGCTGCTGGCGCCGCTTATTACAATGAAATGTATCTCACCTGCCAAGAACCAGACCCCCTCACAACTTTGCCGATTTGAATTTATCACTATGAACAAGAATATCAAGGCGTGCACACACGCGGGCACACACACACACACACACACACACACACACACACACACACACACACACACACACACACACACACACACACACACACACACACACACACACACACACACACACACAAATACAAACTCACACACACACACACACACACACACACACACACACACACACACACATACACACACACACACACATCCCCACACACACACACACACACACACACACACACACACACACACACACACACACACACACACACACACACACACACACACACACACACACACACACACACACACACACACACACACACACACACACAAACACATCTGCCAGCCCGCGAGCGAGAGTTGGAGTGCCGGCTTGCGGCTCAACGATGCTGAACTTATCTGAACTCTGACCGCTGGGATAGCGGTTGTGTGTGTGTCTGTATATGTATGTTTGTATGTGCATGTATGCGTGTATGCATATGTGTGTTTGTATGTATATGTAGTTGTGTGTGTGTACATGTTTGTTTGTATGTGTATGTGTGTGTATGTGTATGTGTGTATGTGTATGTATGTGTTTGTATGTGTGCTTATATGTATGCGTGTGTGTATGTCCGTGTGTATGAGTGTATGTGTGTGTAAGCGTGTTTGTATGCGTGTGTGTGTGTGTATGTGTGTGTGTGTGCATCTGTGTGTGTGTGTGTGTGTGTGTGTGTGTGTGTGTGTGTGTGTGTGTGTGTGTGTGTGTGTGTGTGTGTGTGTGTGTGTGTACCTCGTGTATGATACGGCATGGTCTTGGATCACGCGTTGGACTCTCGATCGACAGCCACTAACCCCCCGGATGAGAGTTCAGAGCTCGTATGACCGATTTATAGGTAATACTGTGACCTTACACGCACACACACACCCAACTGCCCGACCACGAGAATTGGAGTAACGACTCACAGCGCAGCGATACTGGAATTATTTCAGCCCTGGGCGGGATTTGAACCCTGACTGCCGTGACAGCAGTTAAGATCGCTACCACTGCGCCATCAAGCCGTGTGTGTGTGTGTGTGTGTGTGTGTGTGTGTGTGTGTGTGTGTGTGTGTGTGTGTGTGTGTGTGTGTGTGTGTGTGTGTGTGTGTGTGTGTGCGCGCGCGCGTGGATGTGGGCGTATGTGCGTGTGTAAGTCTTCATTAGTCAGATGAATCCACCATAGTTATGGAGAATGCGTTAATTAAACTGATTATGGTTTCTATGCATAATGGAGGAGAGGAGAGAGATTAGTATTTCGTATGAAAACAAATCCTATCTAAAATGTTATCAGTTTCTTTAAAATCCCTAAGGTCTTGTATCAAATCTCCTCCTTTTTTATGAGGAAAAGAGAAAAGAGTGTTTTTAATGGTTAACGTATGTTTTGTTTCTCATGTTTGGTACGAGTTTTGTGGTTCGACGCTGTATCCTTCCCTATCTGTCAATACCTTTAATGAAGTTCGGGAATGATACGGAAAGTGCAGATTCCAAGTATTGGCTACTAACCAGTGACCTACATCATTGGTTGACGAGAGATCCACATTTTTATGTTAGAAGAAAGCGCTCCCAATCCCTGTGTCCTATTTACTTACTGTGAGACAGAAACCTAATAGGGGTTGTAGGCGTGGACAGCTTTGGTCAGTTTGGGTTAATTTAGTTCGGTTCACGTCAATTCAGGTCCATTCATGTCAGTTCAAGTTAGTTTGTGTCAGTTCAGGTTAGTTCGGGTCAGTTCGGGACAAATAGGGTTTGTTTGGGTCAGTTCCGGCCAGAAATGGTCAGTATAGGTCAGTATATGCTAAGTGATATCGACTGAGTGCTCGGTCACAGTTGCGGGCACAGCTTGAAAGTTGCAGGAAGGTCGGCAACGTAGTGGAGCACCGATGACCATGCTAAATGATATAGACCGCGTGCTCGGTCACAATGGCAGACCAACTCGCAAGCCGCTGGGAGGCCAGCAACGTGGTAGAGTACTGACGACCGTGCTAAGTTATAGATACCGAATGCTCGGTCCCAATGGCGGGCACAACTCGAAAGTTGCTGGAAGGCCGGTGTAGACGTTTGAGGACACTCCCTCCCCCAAAACAGGACTCCCGGAGTCTCCTGAACCTAGTTTGAAAACACTCCCCAGTTAAATGAAACTAGATTGATAACACTCCCCAGTTAACTGAAACTGGTTTCAAATGACTCCCCATCAGGTTGAAATGACTCCCATTATTGGATGCTTGATTTTTTTTTATTAAGGTCGCCTCCCCCCATACAAAAAAGAAAAGAAAAAAACTACTAATTACACTATGCATTATTACTTTTTTTTTCTTGAATTACAATGACCTATTTATTACTTATTACAAATTACACTACACACGTATAACTACATTGAAATGGTTGCCTGCGTTATTCTCAAGGTACACTGAATCTTTTAGGATTTTACTACCTTTCGGCCTATGTATATGCCATGTGTGAATAGATCCATACTTTGCCCAAACACATACATTTACTTGAAACATGTTGGCTGCTGCAATAATCTCTGTAGTTGCGCATTAGAGCAATAACGAATGTCAATCAAAATTATAAATTTACGGAATAGGCTACTCACCAGTTATATCTTTCCTGTTCGGTTTATGAACATACTTCAGACAGTCGTCTTGGATTGTGAATGCCTGACACTTCCTTCGAAAATTAGCTTTTTTTTTTTCTTGTTGTTTCCAACATGCACTGGATAATTTTTTGACCGCAGAAACTCTTCCACCTCGTCCATTTCAGTATCAAAATCCATGGTAGCACACGACACGATACCACACTGACAACTAACAAATCTTGGGAACACTGGCAATTAACAAACCTCCGTAATTTGTCCATGTTCGTTTCATTTCAAAGGTTTCAAAGATTCACTCGAACCAGTTATATCTTTCCTGTTCGGTTTATGAAACAATCACAGTCGCGCAATACTACATCTATTGGAACTAACATTTATCTAGGAAATGATAAAAGATAAAGACAAAATTTGCGCATTACAGCAATAACGAATGTGTAGTCATTTCAAACTAGGTTCATTCGAATGGGGAGTCATCTCAAACTTGGTTCATTCGAATGTGGAGTCATTTCAAACGGGTGGGGAGTCGTATGAAACTAGTTTCAAGTGACGGGGAGTCGTCTGAACCTAGGTTGATCTGACTGGGGGAGTCTTTTGAAACGGGGAGTCACTTGAACCGGCTACATCGGCACCGTGGTGGAGCAATGACAATCGTGTGAAGTGGAATAGACCCAGAGGTCTGTCACAGTGGAGGGCACAACTCGAAATCTGCTGTGAGGCTGGCCATAGGGTGGAGTACTGGAGGCTATGCTAAGTGATATAGACCGAGTGCTCGATCACAGTGGCGGATCAACTCAACAGTTGCTGAGAGGCCGGCAACGTGGTGGAACACTCACTTCCCTGATAAGTGACATAGACCGAGTGCTCACTCACAGTTTTGGTCACAATGGCAGACCCAGCACGCAAGCAACCTGCCGGGAGGCACTGTGTGTGTGTGTGTGTGTGTGTGTGTGTGTGTGTGTGTGTGTGTGTGTGTGTGTGTGTGTCTGTCTGTCTGTCTGTCTGTGTGTGTGTGTGTGTGTGTGTGTGTGTGTGTGTGTGTGTGTGTGTGTGATGTGTGTGTGTGTGTGTGTGTGTGTGTGTGTGTGTGTGTGTGTGTGTGTGTGTGTGTGTGTGTGTGTGTGTGTGTGTGTGTGTGTGTGTGTGTGTGTGTGTGTGTGTGTGTGTGTGTG
>NC_134800.1:685804-690804 GCF_046742065.1 Oratosquilla oratoria | reverse complement strand
TCTCTCCTCCGCCACCCTGCTCATCCTCCTTTTTCGTACACTTCCCCCGGCCCTCTCTCCCCCTCTTTCACCTCCTTCCCCCCTCTCTCTCCTGTCTTCTTATTCCACTTACTCCCCCACTCCTCTACCTCCACCACTCTGCTCTTCCTCCTTTCGTGCGGTCACTACTCTCCTCCCACTCCTTCTCTCCCCTCCCCCTCTCTCACCACGCCTCTCCCACTCTCTCCCCCTCTCCCCCACCCCCTAAAACTGTGGGGGTCGTTTGTCACCGGGTTTGCAAAGGCGACACGAAGCTATGAATGTTAAACGACGCCAAATGTCCAGAACCTGTAACAGCTTCGCGGAGGCCCAGGCCAGGACAGGCCAGAGGGCTTCGGCTGGCGCCAATGCAGCTGGGCTTGCAGCTGCATTTGCTACTCTCGTTCTCTTTCTCTCTTTCGCTTTTCATTTCTCTTTTTTATCTTTTTTCTTCTATTTTCTTTTTTCTCCTATTTTCTTTTTCTCCTCTCTCTCGCTCTCTATTTCTCTCTCTCTCTTTCTCCCTCCCTCTCTCTCTCTCTTTCTCTTTCTCTCCCTTTCTCTCTCCCTCTCTATCCCTCCATCCCTCCCTCCCTCCCTCTCTCTCTCTCTCTCTCTCTCTCTCTCTCTCTCTCTCTCTCTCTCTCTCTCTCTCTCTCTCTCTCTCTCTCTCTCTCTCTCTCTCTCTCTCTCCTTCTCTCTCTCTCTCTCTCCCCCCCTCTCTCTCTCTCTCTCTCTCTCTCTCTCTCTCCCACACACACACACACACACACACACACACACACACACACACACACACACACACACACACACACACACACACACACACACACACACACACACACACACACACACGCGCGCGCGCGCGCACGCACACACACATACATTCTCTCTCTCTCTCTCTCTCTCTCTCTCTCTCTCTCTCTAATTCTCTTCTTATCCTCTCAGCTTCATTACCTGGGGGGTGGGAGTGGGCAGGCGGGGTCGGGGGCGGAAGCGGAGAAAACCCCCTGATTCTAAACATTTGCTCTCTCTTTATTACAAATGGAAAGCGCCGCCGCCGCCGCGTCGTCTAATCCAGAATTAGTTCCCGGAGTGTTTTGTTGTTGGAACGTTTCATTGAAGTCATTAGCCAGAGTGACCTCTTTTCAAATGACGACAAATGAGTGGATCAAAACAAGTTTGAAAAATAGATTAACACATAGAAAGCAGGAGGCAACTTAATCGAAATAGGTCTGAATGCATTCGAGTAGACATGAAATAATAATCGACGGCTTCGTCGGGTTCGAGTCTGCAACAGCAGAACAGGCTTTTCCATTGATGTCATTTTCATCGACGGACGAACGCTGCGTCCAGCTTCTGTCGGAAGAGGCCGAGAGGTTGCCTCCTCACTCCTCCAACAACAGAAAGAAGCAACAGTGACGACTAGTCAAGGCTGAGGGGCTATTGTCTTCTCTTGCAGAGCGTAGGAGAGGGCAAAGTAATATGTATGTGTGTGTGTACATGTGTGTGTGCGTGTCTGTGTGTGTACGTCTGTGTATGTGCGTGTGGGTGATTCATCATGGTCTTGGATCACGTGTTGGAATCGTGATCGACAGCTATTTCCCTCCTGGAAGAGAACTCAGAGCTCATATATGACCGATCTATGTGTAAACGTGTGTGTTTGCATGTGTATTTAGTAACGTATGCATGTGTCTCTATGTTTTATTGTATCTATTTGTTATTTATGTTTATAAAGTCTATATTATATAAGTTTGAAAATATTCAAGAGAGAAATAATGTGTAAAAGAGTTGAGGATCATCATGACTCTAGCTGTTGTCTTCATTTAAGATTTGCATCATCATCATCATCATCATCATCATCATCATCATCATCATCATCATCATCATCATCATCATCGTCGTCGTCGTCGTCGTCGTTGCCATCATCCCTACCACCATAATCATCGCCATCATCGTTATCATCACCACTATTACCATTACCATCGCCATCATCATCATCAACAACAACTATTGGGATATCAACAAACACTAGACAAATCGGGATTATAATCTTTAACAGATTGATGCCATCATGTAGGAGTTCAAAGTTTATTTGTTGGACTCTTTCCTTCAATGTGTATCTGGCTTTGTTAGCATGTGTATGTTTGAGCTTGTGTTTATGCGTATGATATATCTGGTTGTATGTGTATATATATATACAGTATATCGAGTGCACACACACACACACACACACACACACACACACACACACACACACACACACACACACACACACACACACACACACACACACACACACACACACACACACATATATATATATGTGTGTGTGTGTGTGTATGTGTGTGTGTGTAATGTATGTATATATATATATATATATATACATATATGTATATATATATATATACAGTATATATATATATATATACATATATATATATATATACATATATATATATATATATATATATATATATATATATATATATTGAAGGAGAGAAGCGTAAACACCAGACTCAAAGTGGGAGGTTTAATGCCCGACGTTTCGGACCGTCTTCAGGGGTGTGATGAGGTACAGTGGTCAAAGAGCTTATCATATTGGCCCTAGTTGGAACTGGGAGAGGGAGTCCGCGATGCCGAAGCTACCCGGGCTCAACCTCCTCCTCCAGTCGCTATTAGAACCAAACAACTGTACACAAGGGATCTCATATAATTTTTCTGAAAAAAAAAAATAAATACAATAAAATAAAATGCAACAACTTTGAGTATGGTATTTACGCTTCTCCCCTTCAACATGGGTCCCAGACTCCAGATCTTTAACTATATATATATATATATATATATATTATATATATATATATATATATATATATATATATATATATATATATATATATATATATATATATATATATATATATACGGTATAAATATATGATGAGAGCAGGTAAGGCACCCGGGTTAGATGGATGTCATGCGGAGCGTTTCAGAAAGGGAGGTACAGTAATGGTGGACTGGCTGGTGAGGTTGTTTAGTGTTTGTCTAAAAGACTGTAGAGTGCCGGAGGACTGGAGGAGTGGATATATAGTTCCATTTTACAAGGGAAAAGGGGACAAGTATGATTGTAGTAGTTTCAGAGGGATCATTTTGTTGGGTGTAGTTGGGAAGGCAGGCTTATGGGAGGGTTTTGATTAGGAGAGGATTAGTAGAGGGAGGAGCAGTGAGAGTCATTGGTGTGGGTTTAGGACAGGTGGGAGGGGGAGGGGTTGCGTGGATCTGATTTTTTTTTTTTTTTATATTTTCATCTCTCTTTGCTTACCGCTTTTTTCGATCTTTCTGGATCCCTTCCTCATCTCTCTCTCCCTCTCTCTCTCCCTTTCTCTTCCTTTCTCTCTTCCCCTCTCTCTCCCTCTGTCACATTCCCTCCCTCTCCCCCCCTCTCTCTCTGTCTGTCTTTCTCTGTACTTGAATAGTATAGAATAGATTACCGAGCTACTCCCCTAATGAGGTGTAATATTGCTTTAAACCGACTTAAGTTTAGCAGTTAGTTAATTTGACCTAACTAGTTTCTAAGTAGGTCGTGGCTGAAATTCAGCAAATGACGTTTAATCGCTTAGTAATTTGTTCTTAACGATTCCTGAAATCTCTGAAATACTTTCCTGAACAAATAAATCCTTTACTTTCATTCCAGGCCTTCCTCCTGCTCTCTTTCCTCTCCTTCCTCCTCTTCTTCTTCCCACCCCTCCCTGCTCTACTTCCTCCTCCTCTGCTCTACCGCCTCCTCCCCAACCCATTTTCCTCTTTTCTTTTCTTTTTTCTCTCCTCCTCCTCCTCCTCCTCCTCCTTTTCATTCTCCTCCCCTCCCCACTTACTCCCCCACCTATCCTCTTTCCCACCTCATCCCCACTCCCCTTCTTCCCCCTCTTCCCCACCACCCTGTTCCTCCTTTCAGACACTCAACTCCCCTCCCCCGACTCCCCATCTTCTCAATTTCCTCCTCTCTCTCCCTTCCCCTTCCTGTCCTTTTCCTTTTAGCGCCTTCCACTTGGTTTGCCTTCTTTAGTGAAAAGATGTATTCAAATCTTGCTTCAGTTTGATGTAGTTGTAGTACATGCTAACAATGGTTTCTCTTTATTACGTCAAAAGAAGTCTGCTAGTTGAACTGAAATGCCGCCGCCACGGGGCAAATGCATTTTGGAGTTTCACAAACATTTACTGTGTGTTGCTATTCTTGGCATCAAAACTAATAACTGAAATATTGAAGTGGTTTCTTCCCTTGAATGCGTTATATTGATTTCTCAGCTCTGGCTTGTACGTTGTTCCAACATATATTTCTTTAGTTATACATCCATATGGTTTATTAATTTTGATTGTGATTAATTTCATTGTTTCATCTTTACTTTCCATGTCTGATTTTGTCAGTCATGTTTTTGTATAAAAATAAACTTTACTATTGTAAATACCACGCATGTGTGGTATATCGTCTATATATTTCCCTCGTTGTTAAATTATTTGGTTATCTCTAAATCAAGTAGTTATTAGAAATAGTAAAGATTACAGACACAACAACAATCAAAGACATACACAAATGTGAAAATTTATTTAAGAAATACACAAAAAGAGCAACAATCAGATGAGAAGAAAATCCCTCTAGACCGCGTCATCCTTTCATCCATTGACTCCAATCCTTTGCACTCTTTCTTCCTTACTCGACAGGCATTCCACTTACATCCAAAGGTCCTCAACATCATATCTATTGATCACATTCTCGATCCTTTTCTCAAAATCACCCCATCGCCTTACACTCTACTTGCTACTCTTCCCTCGTTCATTCTTTCCACAATGCCGAAATCTCCTTGATGATCCTTGATGACCTCTCTCTTCGCTTATGCTTTCCACATGGCCAAACCAGCCACTGTACCTGGCTGCCTTGCCCACCCTCGTTCTTTACTTCATCTCCACATTTCTCACTTCTTTTT
>NC_134800.1:665804-670804 GCF_046742065.1 Oratosquilla oratoria | reverse complement strand
TGACTTAAGCGAGTATCTTACGAGAATGTAAGTGACGTAGGCTACAAAATACCGTGTCCACTGGAGTACTTCCAAATGATGCCAGTGGTACATTTAAAAAAACTTTTTATGATTTACTGTACATAAGCTCACACATGACGTGAATCTATGCGATCAATGCAGCTGTGGGGGACAACAACTCGTGTCCTGCAAGGATAGAAGTGCTGGTCAACTGCACTCCATTACAACAACAACATGACAAGCAACAATGATAACAACAATAAAAACAACAATACCATCACCAACAATAACAACACCAACAACTACAACACGAATAAAAACACCAATATCAACACCACCAACACCACCACTCCCAATAACAACAACAACAACAACAATACTACCACCACCAACAACAACAGCAACAATACTACCACCACCAACAACAACAGCAACAAAAGTACCAACATTAACAACACCAACAAAACCAACACCACCACTACCAACAACAACACCCCTACTACCACCACCAACAACAACACACTAACAACATCAACACCAACATCCACACCAACAACACAAGAAAGCTATCAATGTCAACACCATCAACAACAACAGCATCCCCCACAAACATCACCAACACCAACACTAACGACAAGAACATCTATACCAATATTAGCAACACTAACACCAACACCACTACCAACAACAATAACATCAATATCAACAATAATAACAATAATGACTATCAGTAACAATAACACCAACAACGCCAATAACAAGAACACCACCAATAACAACAAGTCTTTTCCACGAAAGAGAGAGTCTGACCTGAGGTCACGTGAGGCTATTCATTAAAAGAGCGTCATTGTTTGGGCTTGATAAAAAGGGCGATTTATTCTGCCACGGAGCGAGGAGAAGCGAAGGGGAAAAAAGGGGGAATTCAAAAGTTGCACAGCGACAAACAGATCAGCGTCTCGGAAGCTGAGGAAAAGAATTGTCTTCAAAGAGAAACAGAAACAACGGGACGGAGGTCGTTAGGCCAAAAAGATTGCCGTCCCCCCCAAAAAAAAAACGATAATAATACATGCATACATACATACTCACATACATACATGTTCCAAGGGCTCTTTCCCCTTACCAGCGAGGTAGCCAATGTCAAAAGACATAATTCCACTCCCACCCCCTATTTCATCGCAACCCATTCTACTCCCATCCACCACCTCTCCCTCCCTCTCATCTTGGCTCCTCCTGGATGACGGGTCATCCCTGCATCTCGCCCATCGCCCTGAGTCAGAAGCAATGCAGCAAGACACAGCACACCCATAGCAAGGCCGCTTCATATAATCGGCATCCTCTCCTCTCCGTCCCCTCATGCAGAAAAAGAGAAGACGTGGGGAAATCCCTCGGGCTGCGTCAAAATATTATTCACACATAACCACTCCTTAGCCCCCAAACCCCCAACCACTCCCTTCCATTCACCACAGTATCGTCCATACACAGCCACTCTCTACTCATCCCTATCTTCTGTCTTTTCCCTTCTTTCCTCAACAGACACCTCCTCTTGCTCAATACCACTTTCACCCCATCCATCCATCCATCCCATCCTTGGTCGACTCCTCAAGTTCAATCCATCCACCTCTGCCTTCTACAATTCTTTTACTAACCTCTCTTCACCCATTCTTTTCATGTGTCCAAAACATTCCGATACTCTTTCAACCTTATATCCCAACTCCACCATTTCCAACCTTAAAACCCCTACCACACGTCTCATACATTTCATCTCAAACACATTTAAACTCATCCCCCTCTTCTTCTCTTATGTTCCATGCCTCTGCCCCCACACGGTGGTGTCTGCACAATTACCTCTTCATACAATCTTCTCTTAGCATCCATTCCCAAACGTTTATTTCTCACTACACATTTTAATCCCCAAAGGCATTTACTTGCATCTCTCAATCTACAATCTACCTCCACCTCCAATCTTCCCTTTCCTGCCACATGTGACCCCAACTACCTAAAGCTATCCACTTCCTCCAGCCTCTCTCCTTTAAGGCTCACTTCCAAGTTGCTGCCATCCTCTCACATTGTACACCTTACTTTTACCCACACTTACCTTCAATTTTTTCCTTTCGTATACCTTTCCAATCTCCGTCTCTAACTCCCTTAATCCCACCTCTCATCCTGCTACAAGCGAGGTGCCGTCAGCAAACAAATGACTTACCTTCAGCTTTTCTCTATTTTCTTTAACCATCTCAATCCTTCACCCACTAAAGCAACAGAGACTGTAAAAGCCTTGAAACCTGGAATCGATCTGATTCCCGAGGATAGGAAAGATCACTAATCTGCGACCCTAATTCCATTTTTACACAAGGCCCAAGCCCGTCAGTTGGCAAGGGGTAAGGATCGGAACGAATCCCTTTCACACTTTTCGCCATTGTAACTATGAGAGAAATTCGCTAGTAACAGCGACACCAATCCGATAATTCTTATGACAGTAGCATGCAGGATTCGAACCCACTGCTTTAGGCTACCCGTAAGATTACCTTTACAGAGCCTTAACCCACTACACTAACTGGTGGGCTTGGGCCTTGTGTAAAACAGGAATTGGGGTCGCAGATTAGTGATCTTTCCTATCTTCGGGAATCATATCGATTCCAGGTTTCAAGGCCTTTACAGTCTCTGTTGGTGTAGTGGGTTAAGGCTTTGTGAAGGTGATCTTACGGGTGGCCGAAAGCAGTGGGTTCGAATCCTGCATGCGACTGTCATAAAATTGACTAGATTGATATCGCTGTTACTTGCGAATTTCTCTCGAATATATGTATATATATATATATATATATACATATATAAACACACACACACACACACACACACACACACACACACACACACACACACACACACACACACACACACACACTCACACACAAACACACACACACACATATATGCAAAGTAGAGCACTTGGAAAAAGAAACTAACGAAGCAGAGCGCATTCGTATATTACATCTTCAGTGCAAAAAGTACATAGTAATAGAAATGCATAGATTATATATACATGAAAAATGAACAAGGATAGTTTGAATAAGGGTAGTGGACAATCACCCCCTGGAAGGCGGTAGGTCAATGTCAATACACTAATGATGGTGGGGCGACATTAGGTCACAGTCGCAAGGGTCAATGCGTCCACTAATGATGGTAGGGCGACATTAGGTCACAGTCGCAGGGTTACATTTTACCTGATATTATTTTGCTTATTTCTTGACAGATAAAATGATCAAGTTTATATAAGCCCTTGTGTAGGTTGGTATTTTGATCACTGGTGGTATGGATCAAACTACACTCTATTAAGTTTCTTGCTATTATGTTGTTAGTATAATAGATTGCCTGGGCATTACCTCAATCAACTGGATGATTATTTAATTCAATATGCTTGAATATTCCACTAGAATTATTGCCATCCCTAACATTTTTCTTGTGTTGTTCAATTCTAATGTTTAAGGGTTTGGCAGTTTGACCTATGTAAAATTGATTACACATTTTGCAAGGAATTTTATAAATGCATCCTTTTTTAATTTCAATACTATTGTTGATGAGCTTATGTTTTACTGCACTATAATTTTTAAAAACTACCTTTACGTTAAATCTTTTTAATAATTCTGTGACACTTAACAAATTTTCTTGAAATGGCAAAATTAAAACATTATGATAACTAAAAGGTGATTTAGGCTGAGGAGTTAAAAATGATTTCCTTGCAAAATTGTAAGCAATATTAAGGAATTGCTTAGGGTATTTTAATTCTAGCCCAATGTTAAAAACATTTCTGATTTCGTCATCAATAAATTCAGGACTACAAATACGGAAAGCTCTTAGAAACATTGAAGAAAAAACTGATCATTTAATACTATTTGGATGAGAATAATAATAATGGATATATGAGCTTACATTGGTTGGTTTACGATATACTTTAAATTTAAGGCTATTGCCATGACGTAGGATAGTGCAATCTAAGAAAGGTAAGGTACAGTTTTTCTCAATTTCTAAAATAAATTTAATAGAATCAACAAGGGTATTTAATTTAGTAAAAAAAAATCATGGACATTTTTATCTTCTAGCCAAAGACATAAAATGTCATCAATATACCTAAGCCAAGGGATGTTAGGGGGGAAGATTTTGTATAATATTTTAGTTTCGAAAAATTCCTTGTATAAATTACTTAAAACTGGGGATAAAGGGTTTCCCATACTCATGCCGAATTTTTGGGAATAGAAATTACCATTGAATTGAAACTTACAATCTTTAACACATACCTTAATAAGTTCAATCAATGTAGATGATGGCAATGGAAGAACATGTTTATCAATTTCATCTTGAAGGTAAAATAATAAATCGTTTATGGGAACTTTCGTGAATAAACCAACTATATCAAAACTAACCAATGTAAACTTATAATTTGGTTTGATATCATGGAGTTTGTCTATTAAATCAGAAGTGTTTGTAACATGAGAAGAAGAGATTGTAAGAAGCAGAACCAATTGACGAAACAATAGGTCTAGCGGGGTTGTTACATTTATGAGTCTTAATGAGACCATACATATGTGGCAAAGGGGGACTAATTGAAATGAATTTCTGTAAGAGGTCTCTATTCTCATGAAGTAGTTCTTTTAACTTCTTGTTATAATTACTATTAACTGCTTCTGTGGGATTTTTGTTAAGAAGTGTGTAAGTATTGTTATCACCTAATAAACCATTCATTTTTCTAAGATAATTAACCTTGTTTAAAATAACAACAAAATTAGATTTATCTGCTTTGGTAAAATGTAAATGATTATCTTTTTTAAGACTAATAATTGCCTTCTGAAAACGTTCTGGGCAATTAGGAACAACCGTAAACAATTCCTTTACAAATATTGAAATCTTCAGCAGATAAATCATGGTTCTTTGAATTACAGAAAGCTTTACCAA
The DNA here is from genome assembly GCF_046742065.1 of Oratosquilla oratoria. Lineage (NCBI taxonomy): Eukaryota > Metazoa > Arthropoda > Malacostraca > Stomatopoda > Squillidae > Oratosquilla > Oratosquilla oratoria. The sequence continues at coordinate 665,857 of NC_134800.1, read as the reverse complement.
TGCTGACAAATTCTGTGGGATTTGAATTGTTGGCAAAAGTAAGTCCATATCCT
>NC_134800.1:643304-658304 GCF_046742065.1 Oratosquilla oratoria | reverse complement strand
GTCTCTTCCTGACCTAATTAGGAAGTAGATGTCTTATACTATTTACTATGGTTAACACACACAAACACACACGCGCGAACACACACGCGCGCGCACACACACACACAACCACACACACACACACACACACACACACACACACACACACACACACACACACACACACACACACACACACACACACACACACACACACACACACAAACACGCACACACACACACACAAGCATACACACACACAACACACACACACACACACACACACACACACACACACACACACACACACACACACACACACACACACACACACACACACACACACACACACACACACACACACACACACACACACACACACACACACACACACACACGCACACAATAATCAATGCCTCACTTAAGCAGAGCAAATGTCCCACGGATTGGAAGACAGGCTTCGTTACTCCCATCCCCAAATCTTCCAATCCACAATCCTTTAGTGATCTCAGACCTATTACTATCACTCCCATTCATAGTCTTATTTGTGAGGATTTTGTCTTCGAGTGGGCATACTCCAAAGTCAGCAAATTCATTGATGCCCAGCAGTTTGGTAACGTGAAAACATCCTCCACCAGTCACTATCTTATCAGCTTCCTTGACTTTATAAAAATCTCGAGCAGCGCAAGACTTCACTTGCTCATTCATTGTTCATTCCTCATTCAGTGTTCATTGACTTCAAGAAAGCCTTCGATCTTGTAGATCATACCACTGTCATCACCAAAGCCATCCACCTTGGCCTTCCTACCTCCTTGGTGGCTTGGCTGACTTCCTGACGGACTGTTGTCAAGCTGTCAGATATCAGGGACACGTCTCTGCAGTCCAGCATCTCTCCTGTGTGGTACCACAGGGAACAATAATGGGGCCACTGTGTTTCCTGATACTCATCAACGATGCCCTGGGAGACACACCACACAGGTGGAAATATGTTGATGAATGCACAATGGGGATCCCTGTGTCCAACACTGGCCTGAACTACGATCCACTTCAGGATACGCTGGACAAGCTACACACATGGACAGTGCACAACAAAGTCTCCATCAAACACAATAAAACTGTGGTAATGCACTTCCACACTTCCAATGACGTTCTCCCCCCTCCCCTGCTGACAATTGACGGCCAACCCCTACAAGTGGTCCAGTCAACTAAGTTGCTGGGGATAACCATCGACAACAAGTTGACCTGGAAGGAAAACATCGCCAACACCGACAGGGCAGCCTCCTACAAACTGTATATGCTGCGTCGACTGAGTTCATTAGGGGTACAGGCTGAAGATCTCAAGACCATCTACACTTCCTTCATTTTACCCAAGTTGATGTACGCATCACCCTCCTTGGCCTCCTCACTCACTATGACGCAGCAGCGACAGCTGGAGAAAGTGCAGAAACGAGCCTGTCGCACAATCCTTAGCAAAGAATACACCACCTATCAGCACGCTCTCACCACACTAGGACTACCCACCCTTGTTGACCACTATCTTCAGAGTGTGAGGTCGTTTGCGGTCACCCTAGTTAAACATCCTCGGCACCGGAACCTGCTACCTCCTCAGGTACCACGACCACAGCTGCAGGTGCGGCAGAGCACGTACCAACCAGTATAAGAAGAGCCCCATACCGACATTTGTGGTCTTAATCAACAACAAGAATTAACATTGTTGTACTACACACCTATAACTCAGCTTACTGTTTTTGTCTAGTTTTTTGAATGCTTGTAACAACATCTTTTCACAGTCATAGTTTTATATTGTTATAATCTTGTAGGATGTATATTTTCAGCAGTAATGCTGCTATACCCAATAAACCGTTGATAATTATTATCGTTATTATTGATACACACACGTTCACACTAACGCACACATGCGCAATTTTGTGTAAATTTGTGTGTGTGTATGTGTATTGTGTGTGTGTGTGTGTGTGTGTGTGTTCACTTGGTCTTGGTCTTTAGATCACGTGTTGGACTCGTGATCGACAGCTATTTCCCTCCTGGAAGAGAGCTCAGAGCTCGTAGGTCCGATCTATGGGTAATGCTATGACCTTGCACCCCCCTCCCAACTCCCCGCCCACAAGAGTCAGAGTAACGACCCGAAGCGCAGCGGTACCGAAATAATTTCGGCCCTGGGCAGGATTCGAACCAAGAAATGCGGGCCACTATGGTGGCAGTTCAGCGCTCTACCAACTACGCCACCGAGTCGTGTGTGTGTGTGTGTGTGTGTGTGTGTGTGTGTGTGTGTGTGTGTGTGTGTGTGTGTGTGTGTGTGTGTGCGTGTGTGTATGTGGGTATGTGTGTTTCCACAGTAATTCCCACTTTCGAAAACCTAAAAAAGACCACAGAAAATGGGAGAAGAGGAAAAGAAAAACAGGGAGAATCGGAATTAAAAAAAAGAGGGAAAAAGGGAGAGAGGAAAAGAGAAAAGATAGAAAGAGAGAAAAGCAGGAATATGTGACACAGAAGACCTGTAACAATAGAAGAAGCAAAGAAAGTATCAGGATGTAGAGAAAAAAAGAAAAAAAGAAAAAGAGAGAAAGGAGAAAGCGCGAGAAAAAGAGGAATGTGTGACGCAGAAGACCTGTAACAATAGTTTGGTTAATTGGAATTCTTTGCAAACAAAATGGAGACAGAAGATGCAAATGAAGAAAAAGAAATGCAAAGAAAATATAAAAGTGGGAAAGAAAATGGAGGGCGGGAAGATTTGTTTTCGAAAAGAATGGCAACTATACTCCAAGAGTGGCTGTGAGTACAGCGGAAGTGTCTTCAAAGATTTTTTTTCTTTGTTCATTTATTTATTTATATACTGTAGCATTTGGAGGAGGGAGGTGATTCTGAAAAAATGCAAGATTTTTTTGGGAATAAAAAAGAAAAAAAAAATAACAAAAGGGAAATGAAAATATTTATATATGGTTACGGTGTCTTATATACCTGATCAAAGGGCTGAGGAGAGAACCTGAGAGACATTAGTTAAGACAGTATGAAAAAAGAGAGAGAAAAACAAAGAATATAGTAAACTTAAACTGAGGATGAGGGAAATCTAACCTGAATGCGGTCAAGGCCGACCAAGAACCCCTTGAGCTGAATAAAATCGCCTGGCGACACTTAGAAGAAGAAGAAGAAGAAGAAGAAGAAGAAGAAGAAGAAGAAGAAGAAGAAGAAAAAAAAAAGAAGAAGATTATAACATACCAAGGACCGAAATTTGAAAGACGTAAAAAAAAAAAAAAAAAAAGGAGAAGATAACGTGTTTTAGAATTTGGAATAAAATGGAAAAAAGCAACTTTTCTTCAAGAAATTTGAGTTAAAAAGCTAACGTGCTTTGAATTTTGAAAAAAATACCTCGTCATCAAGACAATTTGAGTCGAAAAAAGTTATCACGAGTATGAATTAAAAGTGTTTTGGAATTTTAAAAGAAAATGGAAAGGGGGCCTTCTCTTAAAAAAATTAGTATAGAATAAACCTGTTTTAGAATTTGGAATGAAAGGAAGAGCGCCTTTTCTTCAGGATAATTTGATTAGAAAAATTATCACGGTTATCAAAACAAGACAAAAAAAAAACACGATTAGAAAGAAACACAAGAAGAAAGTGTACTTTGACTTTTGAAGAAAAAAAAAAAGAGTACCTTGTCTTCAAGAAATTTTGAGTCGACAAAATCTTTCACACGAGTAGACAGGTTCTTCAACGAGAAGAACAGTAGAAAGGCAAATGGTAGATGCACAGAAAGGTTGGAGGGAACTAGAAAGAAAACAAAAGAAGACGAGGGAGGGAATGGAGAAATAAGAAGATAAAAGAGAAAAAGACGGGGAAAGAGAGAAAAAGAAAGAAGGTATTAAGAGTAAAAGAGATAAGTAGACGGAGAGATAGGCTAAATAGAGGGAAAAGTGAAGATACTATCAAAAAGAGAAAAAAGAAAAGAAAAGAAAAACGAAACACGTGAAACGTAAATGAAAAAATTAAATGAAATTTGAAATGAAAAGGCGGCCCACCTAACCCCTCACCCCTCCCCCTTCCCTCTTCCCCCCCTTTTTATTTTATTTTATTTCTTATTTATTTTTTTATTTCTTCTACGAGAGGACACTTTGTCAGTCTCCCTCCAGCCCCCCATATGGGACTTCCGTCCCCCTCTCCCTCTCCCTCCCTTTCTCCCCCTTTATCTTTTCCCTTTTTATCTGCATCTCCTGCTATCTTCACCCCCCCGACCTACTTCTTCTCCATGCTTGGGTTCGAATGGTTTTCTCCCCTGCTCCCTCCTCTCTCCTCCCTCCACCCTCCTTACTCCCTCCTCTCTCCTCCTTCTTCTTTCCTCCCTCTGCTCTTCTCCTTCTTTCCTCCCTCTGCTCTCCTCGTTCCTCTATCCTACCTCTTCTTTCCTCCCTCCTCTATCCTCTCTCCTACCTCCTTGTTACTCCCTCCTTCCTCCTCCTTTCCTCCCTTCATTCCGTTTCTTTCTCCCTCCTCCTTCCTCTCTTCTCACTTTCTTCTTTCTTTCCTCCTCCCTCCTCCCTGCCGTTTAAAAAGACATATTGTCAGCATTCCTCTTTGCCGCCATTAGGTGCCCTAGTATCTCCACTTTGGATTCTAATAAGCATTTTTACTCCTTCTGCCTCTCCTTCTCTTAGTGGCTGAGCGAGAAAAGGCACTGTCCCGGGAGCCTCTTGGCGTCAGAGCGGTTGGCTCGAGTCCTATGCGTGACGGCCATAAAAATCATCTGATTGATGTCGCTGTTCACTAGCAAATTTCTCATATGATTACAATGGTGAAAACGTGAAAGTAATTCGTTCCGGTCCTTACCCCTTACTACGAGTGTGGTTGGCTCTCTGGTGAAAAAGGAAATGGGGTCGCAGGCAGCGATCTTTCCTAATCTCGGGAACCAGTAGCGTTCCGAATTCGGGGAGTTTTAGACCATCAGTGGCTGAGCGGGTAAAGGCACTGCTCGGGAGTTTCTTGGGGTCAGAGTGGCAGGTTCGAGTCCTATACGCGACGGCCATAGAAATTATCTGATTATTATATATATATACTTAGATATTTTTGCATTCGGTCTTATGAAAGCATCCTGTCGATATGCCTCGTCGTTGTCATTCATCGCAAAAATGAACGAATAGATAAATAAATATATGAAAATAAATCAAGATATTTGGCATTTACGAGTGACTGTAAAGGGATCCTCCTGATATACCTTGTCATTGTCATTTATTGATATATAAACAAAATAAATCAAATAAACGAATAGAAATTAATAAAGACAATCGTAATTTACGAGTGACTCAATCAAGTATTCCTTCACAAACTATGAATAAGATAGTGGAAGTAATCGATGGGATCTGATCGTAATTGAGGCACAAGTGGAGTCAGGTGGGGAGGAGGAGGAGGAGGAGGCGTAGTGAGGGCTTGTATGGAGGTGAGAGAGAGACGACCCCGTTAGAAGTGAAGAAGAAGACAGAGAGAGAGAGAAAAAAAAAAGAGAGAGAGGTAGAATGGGCCAGTTCTCGAAGAAGAAAAAAAATGATGATGTGCTGTGCCAAAAGCGAGGAGATAAATGGAATGGTTGGTGGAGGGGAGAGGAGGGAGGAGAGGGGAGGGGAAGGGGGGAAGGATGGAGGGAGGGAGGGAGGGGGAAGGAGAGGAGAGGAGGGCTTAGATGGAAAAGGGGAAAAAAGGGGAGGGGAAGCGTGAATTAAAAGGAGAGTTGAGCGGCGAGAGAGAGAGAGAGAGAGAGAGAGAGAGAGAGAGAGAGAGAGAGAGAGAGAGAGAGAGAGAGAGAGAGAGAGAGAGAGAGAAAGCTCCATAACCACGAGCCTGTTCTCCCCTTACCCCCCTTCTCCAGCTCCTTCCTCCCTTCCCCCTTCCCCCTTTCCCCCTTACCCTCCTCCTTCCGCCTTTCCTTTCCTCCTTTCAATCCTCCTTCCCCACTTCCTTCCCCCTTCCCCTCCTCCTTCCCCACTTCCTTCCCCCTTCCCCTCTTTCTCTCATACTTCCCCTTTCTTCCCTCCCCCCTTCCCCCTTCCCCTCTTTCCCCTACCCACCCCTGACATTAAGGCTTTTTTTCAGGTTGACCTGTTTTATACTTCTAGATACCCAACACTGAATGCGAATTTGTAGAAGATGACATAGCGTAAAGAAAAGATAGATAAATAGATAGATAGAGACAGTCAAATGGCAATGATGGACCCTAAACCCATTATTTGATGAGGAAATGACAAAAATATTAGAATTGAGTTGAGGTTACCAAAACACCCCTGGGGTATTGTTTGCACGATTTTGCGGTATTTTACTGTGTTTGCGCATGCGCAAGTTTAAATACCACGGGCATTTAAATGACAAATATAAACATACACACTCGTAGTCTACTCCAGCTGATCGACAGTCTAATTTTTTTTTGCATATTAGTTTGTTTTACGTTCTATTTTTGACTGATGAAAAACGTTTTGTCCTGATGAGAGTTTCATACTATTCTAAGAAAAAGAATCCGTTTGTTTACATTCATCGCTCAGTTTCGTTTGAGTGTTGTTGTGGACAGGATTTTTCAGTATACAGGCTTACAATTATTTATTGTTTGTGAACTGTTTGTGATATCTATAATTCTGAAGAATTTACACGAGATACTGTATCATATAGAGATGCCACTGCCAAGAAAACAAGCGAAACATTGTAAGAAAGTTGGTAAACAAGTTTTATTAAAAAAAAAGTCACACGAGAGAAAAAAAAAATAAAGTACAAGTGCAGTAAAGAGAAAATAATTATTTTCACAAAAGCTGGATGAGTGTATATCAAGTGATATTTGTATATTTATGAGTAAGTGCTATATAGAAGATGTTAGAGATACTTTGGTATGTCCAGTGCTTTGAAAAAGAGTTTTGTGGAAAAGTTACAAGTATCTTGACTGACAATTGTCAGTGGTATGCAAGAAGTGTGAAACTATTATCCACGATGATACACTAATTGGAGAAAGAATATTCCTCAGTTACAAGTATGGTTATCTCCATAGCAATGCTTTTAGGTTTAGACTATAATGGATTTGCAAAACTGGTTGAGTGCCTGAGCCTTGTCAAAACATATACTAAGACTGACGTGAGGTATGCCAAGTATCGTAGCAATGGGTCAGCAACTGAAAGAGGGACCTCACTGCTTCAAGACACAAAGACTTCGTGAGTTATAAAACTAAACTTGGATGAGGACCAAGGGGTGCGAAAAACGTCACTTGGATGTTTCATTTGATGAATCCTGGCACGACAGAGGCCATCAATAAAAAATTGGAGTTGCTGCAGTTACTGATTTGTTGCACTGGAATTATTTTAGATTATGGTACACTTAGTAAATATTGCTGTAAGTGTATGTTTTGGATGAAAAGGTTGAAAAGCAAAAAAGCAGATAAAAACAAACGTGGGAAAATAATGAAAGCCCATCAAAGGGAGTGTGACATCAATTACAGCGGCACTTCCGGTAAGGGATGGATGGATGGATGGAGTGGACTGCAGCTGTCCGCGTGTGTCAGGGCGTCCTTTATCTAGAAATTCATGTAACAATGATTTATGATGGAGATAGTACAGCTTATGATAAAATCTGTGAACTCAATAATGGAGCAGAACCTTATGTTGATATGAATTTAACAGTAGAGAGAGAGGTGAATGCATAAATCATGCTCAGAAACGGTTTGGCGTTGCGCTAAGAAAGCTGAAGGATACGTGCGTACGTGCCTCAAGTAGTAACATCTAATGGTGAAAGATGGAGTGAAATTTTTGGGTCGAGGAGAAATAGATTAACAGATGATGTAATTGACCATCTTACATTTTGCTATGGTGTAAGTTTAAAAAAGACTGTTGGTACTAGTGTTGAGGTAGTGCGTGTAGCTATTCTTTACATTTTATCATTGTACGTCTAGAGATGACAGTCATAATCATAAATTGTGTGAAAAGTCAGAAGACTCGTACTACTTTTATCAAAGAGCAGCAATATACTGTACAAGAAGGAGCAGATACCACCTCACAGTACCATGAAAGTCAGGCTTGATGTGGATGAAAAAGGTAAGAATGACATTTTCAAAGTATATGAGAGAATGACAGGTGATGGCCTATTATTGGGATGTCTTAGTGGTAGGACACAAAATTCCATTGAAAGCCGCCTACATTCTAGATGATGGATAATATGTCCTAAAAGTAAAAACGTTACAAAGAGAATGCTAGACTTTGCTGTTGCTGCTCAAACTGTGTCTAATACAGAATGTAACGAAACTCACTTGGGCACTGCTTTAGGCTTTCCACAAACTGAAATATCTTCAGTATATCTTCAAAAACTAGATGAAACAATGGACGTAGCCATCAAAGGAAAGTCCAGAAATAAGATAGAAGCAGTTCCAGCAGCGGACCCTCACTATGGGGCTGGAAATGCATCAGTACCTGGAGCCTCCAGAAATTTGGAAAAACCACCAGAAAAAGTCTTTCGACGTCTTTTGAAAAGGTAGGTTTCTTGTCATTTCAATTGTTATAATTCTCTTGATTTTTAAGATAGCTTGGTGATTTTTGTTTAATGTGAATGCTTAGATCTTCTAGTTTATCAAAATACTTCAGTTTAGTTTTGTAAGCTTTAGATGTTTACTTAGTGATTGTTTTTTCATATTAGAAATGGTTATTTTTGTTATTAATCTTCAGCTATATTACTTTTATGATATTTAAGAGAGATATGACAGGCATTTTTTGTTAAAGATATATTTATATTTGTTTCTGAAACCAAGAAAAATTACATTTTTATAAAAGAGAGCCTTGGGTATTCAAAGATTGCTAATTATTCCTTTGTTCTTTTTTTTTGTTAATTTTTTTTAAATTATTATGAATGCAGTCTGGATATAATTCTATATTCTGTCTTTTAAGGTGATAGGGATCACTCAGTCAAATTGTCATAAAGAAAAAACAGCTTTGTAGTGACACCACTTAGTTAATTGGGTTTAGGGTCTAGTTAGTTAAAGGAAATAATGATAGTAATAAAAAAAGAAGAAAGAAAAAAACAATGAAAAAAATGAAATACATACATACATATACCAAGGCTTTTTCCCCCTTCCAAGGGAGGTAGCCACAAAAGGAAAGGCATAAAAACACTCCCACCCATTTCATCCCTAAATACACTCCACACCCCTCCCACCCTTCCTCTCATCTGAGCACCTCCTGGATGACGGGTCATCCCTGAACCCTGCCCACCGCCCTGGGTCAGAAGCAGTGTCGCAAGACACAGTACATCCACAGCAAGGCCGCTTCATTTATCGGCGACCCCCCCTCTCCGTCCCCCTTTGCATATAAGGAGAGGACGGGGAGAAATCCCTTCGGGCTGCGTCAAAATTTACTCACACATACTACCCCCCCCACCCCCCCCCCGCCTATTCCTCCTCATGTCGTCACAACATCATCCATATACAACCATTCTCCACTCACCTCTGTCTTCCGTCCTCTCCCTTCCTTCCTCAACAGCCATTCCCCTCTTCCCCAAAGCCCCCTTCACCCCATCCATCCACCTCATCCTAGGACGTCCCCTCATGTTCACTCCCTCCACATCTGCCTTCCATACCTCTTTTACTAGTCTTTCGTCACTCATTCTTTCCATGTGTCCAAACCATCCTAATATTCTTTCATCAACCCTCTCTCCCAAATCCTTTTTCACCCCTGTTCTCCTCCTCACCTCCTCATTTCTCACTCTATCTAGCCTAGTAACCCCCACCATACTTCTCAGACACCTCATCTCAAACACATTCAAACTCCTTCTCTCTTCTTCTCTTATGTTCCACGTTTCTGCCCCATACAGTGCTGTTGGCACAATCACTCCTTCATACAGTCTCCTCTTCGCATCCATTCCCAAATGTCTATTTCTCATTACACTCTTTAAACCACCAAGGCATTTACTCGCTTCTCTCAATCTACATTCTACCTCCACCTTCACTCCACCTTTTCCTGCTACACTTGCACCCAAGTATCTAAAACTATCCACTTCCTCCAGTCGCTCTCCCTTAATGTTCACTTCCAGTCTACTGCCACTTTCACCCCTTGTACATCTCATCACCTTACTTTTACCCACATTTATCTTTAGCTTTCTTCTATCACATACTCTCCCAAACTCTGCCACCAGCTTCCTCAATCCCTCCTCTGACCCTGCCACAAGCGCAGTGTCGTCCGCAAACAACAGCTGGCTCACCTCCCACTTTTCTCCATTTTCTTTAACCATCTCCAATCCCTGACTCACTACCCTAGCATTCACCTCTCGCACCACCCCATCCATGTATAAGTTGAACAGCCAGGGCGACATAACGCATCCTTGACGAAGTCCCACCTTTACTTCAAACCACTCACTCTCTCCATTTCCAATCCTAACACATGCTCTACTACTCACATAAAAACTCTTGACAGCTCCCAAAAGCTTTCCTCCTATCCCATAAATCTGCATAACCTCCCACAGTGCCTTTCTGTCTACCCTATCATAAGCCTTTTCCAGATCCATAAAAGCCCAAAAAATATCCTTCCCCTTTCCTATAGCTTTCTCACATATCTGTCTTACCACAAAGATCTGATCTACACAACCTCTACCCGTCCTAAATCCACACTGTTCCTCACCAATTACTCCTTCTGTTCCTCTCCTAATCCTCTCAATTAAGATTCTCCCATAAGCCTTCCCTACTACACTCAACAGGCTAATCCCTCTGAAATTACTACATTCACACTTGTCCCCTTTTCCCTTGTAAAGAGGAACTATACAGGCACTACTCCAGTCCTCCGGTACTTTACCCTCTCTCCAGCAAACATTAAATAATCTCACCAACCAGTCCACCATCACTGAACCTCCCTTTTTCAGACATTCTGCATGACATCCATCCAGACCAGGTGCCTTACCTGCTTTCATCATCTTTACAACTGCCTTCACCTCATCCTTCCTTATTTCTCCTCCGTTCTCCTCACTCATCACTCTCATTTTCTTCGTATTTCCCACTGCAGCTATCTTTCCTTCCCTATCCTCCTTCACATTTAGCAACTCCCTAAAATATTCTGCCCATCTTCCCCTCACTGCCATCTCTTCCATTATCAACTCTCCATCTGTACCTTTTACCTTTTCTTCCCTACTTGATTCGCCTCCTCTTCCTCTCTTAATTTCTTTCCAAAACATCTTTTTATTACTTTCAAAATTTTCTGTCATACTCCTACCCCATTTCACATCTGCTCTCCTCTTTGCCTCCTTTACCTTTTGCTTTACTTCTCTTTTCTTTTCTTTGTACCTCTCATATGACTCCCCTGTCCTCTTTTGTAACCAATCTGTGAATGCTCGCTTCTTCTCTTCTACAACCTTCTTTGTTTCCTCATCCCACCATTCACTACCCTTTCTTCTATTTCCCCCTGTCCTTCTTGTTCCACACACCATCCTTGCACACTTTAAGACTCCCTCCTTGAACCATCCCCATTCCTCCTCCACACCCATCTCTGCTCTATCCTTTACTCCCTCCCACTCCTCCTTCAGCTTCTTTTCGTACTCCTTCTCCTTTTCCTTTTCATTCAAGGAGTTCACTCTAAGAACCTCCCTACCTTTTGTCCCTTTCCTCCTTCTCCATCTATCCTCCACTCTCAACTTACCTTCCACCAAAAAATGATCTGATATTCCCCCACCCTCTCCCCTTAGCACATGTACATCCTTAACTCTTCCTATCATAATCCTATTTACCACTACATAATCCATTAGCGCTCTATCTACCACCCTTCCCTCCACCACCCTCTCCCATGTGTACTTATGCTTGACTTTCTTCCGAAACACTGTATTTGCTATCATCAACTCTCTTTCTAGACACATTTCCACCATCAACTCTCCACTACGATTCTTTCCTGGAACTCCACACTTCCCAACCACTCCATCGATTGGACCATTTCCCACTCTAGCATTAAGGTCTCCCAGTACTATTACATTGACATTTCTTCCTAAACCCTCTATGCACTCATTTAAATCTATCCAAAAGGCCTCCCTTTCTTCTACACTCTTCTCACTGCCCGGCCCATATGCACTTACAAGGACCCACATCTCCTTTCCCAGTTTCACCTTCATCCACATTATCCTTGAGGAAACCTCCTTCCACTCCACTACCCCTTTACCTATCTCCTCACTTACAAGAATAGCCACCCCTTCCCTCCCTCGCCCTCTCTTCACTCCTGATAACCTCCCACTTACACTCCCAAACATACACTCACCCTTCCCTTTCAACTAAGTTTCACTCAAAGCCAACACATCCAACTTTCTTCTCACAAACATACTACCTATCTCTTCCCTTTTACTCTCATCTGTACCACATCCACGCACATTAAAAGACCCAAACCTTAGGGTGCTGGCCCGAGGCCCGCCAGCACCCCTTATGCCTTCACTTTTGTCTTTAGGATGTGTGCCCCGTGGGGCTACAGGGAGAAGGATGCCTAGTCCCTCTCCCCGTCCCTTTCTTCTCGCCTCTTACGATCCAAGTGGGAAAACTTGGTGGCAGTATTCTTTTCCCCCACCACAGGGAATTCCCCCAATCAGAAAGAGAATACTCAGAGAAATGGTACAGGACAGCAACAATGGGTTGGGGGACAGCATAACGGAGGGACAGTCGTAGTATAAAAGTGTCATCATTTCTCTATGAACAGAATTTCTTCTATCATAGACAAAATGATGTGTGGCTCTGGTCCGTAGGGGCGCCCCATATAGACCCTAAAGTATCGACTGCATGCTACTTTGCCACAATAACAAGCAGCCAATACCCCAGACGGGGCACAAAACATTCCCCACCTTGTTGGGAGAGTTGCTTCATCCAATTCTCAACATATCGACAAATATTCTTTAGAGTCAGTGTTTAAGATCATATATTCACATAGTCACTAACAACATGTATAACGTGAATACAGAAAAAAGAGAAGAAATAGGGGTGGACGGGGAAGAGGAGGAGGAGGAGGAGGAGGAGGTGGACGAGGAAGGAGAGGTGGAGACGGAGGTGGAGTAAGGAAGAACGGGAGTGGAGTGGCCGCGGGTTGGAGGGGCGGGAAGAGGTGAAGTGGGGGAGGAGGAGGAGGAGGAGGCGAGGAAAACTCGAGGGCTTGGAGTGGTGCAAAGGGTGGGTGGTTGGGGGTGAGAGAGGATGAAATCGAATTAGAGGTGAGAAACAAATGAACAAATAAATGAAAAAAATAGATAATAAACAAATGTGGACGAGGAAGTGAGGAGGGAGGTAAGGAGGGAGGGAGGGAGGGAGGGAGGGGAATGAAAAAGAAAAATAGGAGAAGAAAATGAAAGAAAGAAAGCTGGTAAGGTAATGGGAGGAAGGGACATGGAAGGATGAAATGGGAGGAAGGGCAGGAGGCAGCGGGGAGAAGAGAATATAATTGTTGTCGTTACTTCTTGTTGTTGCTGCTGTTTGTTGTTGTTGTTGATATCATTGTTGTTGATATTGTTGTTACTGTTATTATTGTTGTTATTATTGTCGTTATTGTTATCATTATCGTTGTTATTGTAGTTCTTGCTGTCGTTGTTGATGTTATAATTTTTTTATTGTCATTGTTGTTATTATAGTTGCTGTTGTTAATGTTGTTGTTGTCGCTGTTGTTGTTGTCTTGAGTTGGTGAGGAAGGCAATTGCCTCGTCAGTGTTCAGTTGTAGCTCCTCCCACCCAGATATGTTGTGATCGTGTCTGAAGATGAAAGCTAATGAAAGAAAAAAAATCAACTAAGAATTATTCATATTCGCGTTGTCATAGGTTAGATGGTTGGTAGTTCGGATCCCGCTAAAGAGTCAAAGTGTGACGGCAGTGGAAGCATACAGGTAGTTCTTAATTTACGGCATGTGTAGGGATCGAGAGCGATCGTGTAAATAAAAAATCGCAGAGAAGGTAACACCTAAACACTTGAAAAGAAAAAGAGAATTAGAATCTTTATATGGTGTCTACACACAGACCTACACGCGCGCGCGCGCATGAAGAGAGTTCAGATCGTTGGCTTCTTCATCGTCGGTCAGTCAGAGTCGGGAGCCACAACCACGCCAGGAGGCGCTGCGTAGCTGCTCCGGCCGAAGCCGTCACCCCCTCTCCCCTCCCCTTTCCTGTCCTCCCCACCTCTTCTCTTCCCTTTACTTCCCTCCTCTCCCCTCCCCCTCTCCTCTCCCCTCTACCTCCTCCCTCTCCCCTCTCTCCCTCCCTCCATCCCCCTTCTTTAATCTCCTTTTTCCTCTCCTGTCCTGCCCTGCCTTCCTCTCCCCTCCCCCTCTCCTCTTCCCTCCCCCTTTCCTCTTCCCTCTATTTCCCTCCTCTCCCTTCTCCTCCCCTCTTCCCTCTCCTCTCCTGTTTCCTCTCCTCCCTTCCCCTCTTCTCTCTTCCCTTCCTCTTCCCTCCCCTCTCTTTTCTTCTATTTTCTTCCCTCTCCTCTGCTCCCCTCCACTTTCCTCCCCTCCCCTTCTCTCCCTTCCTCTCCCCTCCCCACTCCTCTCTTTCCTTCCTCTCCCCTCTGCTCCTCTCTTCTCCCCTCATCTCCCCTCCTCTCCCCTGTCCTCTTCTACCCTCCCCTCCACTCCCCACCTTTCCTCTCCCCTCTCCTTTCCTCTCCTCAACTTCCCTCCCTTCCCTTCCTCTTCCCTCCTCTTCCCTCCCCTCATCTCTTCTGCTCTCTTCTCCTCTCCCCCCCTCATCTCCATTCCACTCCCTTCCACTCCCCTCTCCTACTCTTCCCTCTTTCTATGTTTCCTCCCCACCCCTCCCTTCCTCCCTCCCCTTCCCTTCCCTCCTCTTCCACTCATGCTCTTCTCTTCTCTTCGCTACCCTCTACTGCCCTTCTTTCCCTTCCCCTCCCTCCCCTCCCCTACCCTCCCCTCCCCTCCCCTTCCCTCCCCTCTCCTATCCTCCCCTCCCCTCCCCTCCCCTCCCCTCCTCTTCCATTCCCTCCCTTCTACTCCTCTCCTCTCCCCTCCTCTCTCCTACTCTCCTCTGCTCTCCTCCTCTTCCCTCCT
>NC_134800.1:633304-638304 GCF_046742065.1 Oratosquilla oratoria | reverse complement strand
ATTATTATTATTATTGTCATCATCATCATCATCATCATCATCATCATCATCATCATCATCATCATCATCATCATCATCATCATCATCATCATCATCATCAATTCTTTATTATCTATTATTTATCATTCCTTACCATGGCTGAGAGCTCGATCGATTCCATCACTGTTGGCAAATGCACAAAGAGAAAAAAAAGTTTCTCGCAAAAGACATTTGCTTTTCTTTCCACTCGTAGCCATAGACGGCCCGGCACGGCGCGGACCGGCACGACCCGGACCGACCCGACCCGACCCGACCCGACCCGGACCGGACCGGACAGGCCGGGCGGACTGGCCTTTGCAGCCTCTTTCCTTTCGCCGCCATTTATTTCCAGCCATTAGGATTTATTTTTGTACCTAAAATAGTAGTGGTAATAATAATGATAGTATTGATAATAAAAATTGTAATAATGACGATAATGATAATAATAATAGTAATAAAAATAATGGTAATAATGATACTAATATTGATAATAATAATAATCATAATCATCATAATGAAAATAATATAATAAATAATGATGATGATAATCGATATTAATAATAATGATGATAATGTTTGATAATAATGATAACAACTGATAATAATGATTATGATGATTATGGGGATATATAATGAATGTCGAGTGTCATGGACTGGAAACCCGCAGCCCTAACCTAACCTTACCCCCTACAGCTGATCTCTCTGAGAAGAGACTTTGGACTGTAGTCTGTGTTGTGTGAGTGTGGGATCATTTCTATGACATCAAACAGAAGGAGGAGGAGGAGGAGGAGGAGGAGGAGGAGGAGGAAGAGGAAGAGTTAGCTGTCGAGCGCGGTACCACTACACCAGCAAGTTGGTACAAGTTCAGACCAGTCGCTGTTCGCACAGGCCAGCTCCAGCATTGTTTAAGTGTTGCTCACCCAGACGGAAACACTGTGAGTTGTTTCCAACTAACTCTGACTTAACCCCCCGAGGGAGTGTGCCGGCGCGCATCCCCTGGGACGGGGGTTGGATGGGGAGGGGAGCCAACGCTGTTTGTTTGCATGGGAGAGAGAGAGAGAGAGAGAGAGAGAGAGAGAGAGAGAGAGAGAGAGAGAGAGAGAGAGAGAGAGAGGGAGGGAGAGAGAGAGGGGGGGAGCCTGGCGTGGGGGGATGGGGGCTACTTTGTTTTTCTGGGGGTTGGGGGGCTTGGCAGACACACTGCCGGACTCTCTTTTTTTCATATATTAAGTCATTTTGATTTCTGAGATGCACATCAGGATGATGTTCTTTCCAGCCTTCTGGACATGGCAACATATAATATTTTTGTTTTTATTTATTATTTTTTTGGGGTGTGTGTGTGGGGCTCAATATTGATGACTGTTATATATTAATATATCTATTGATCCTTTTTCATTTAATTCTATTTCAAATTTATTCGTATTTTGAGTACCACGAAAAAGCTCGTTCTTATTTGATGGTAAGAATGATGACGGTAATACCACGAAAAAATACGACAATCATCATCATCACCATCATTGTCATAATCGTCGTCGTCGTCATCATCATCATCATCATCATCATCATCATCATCATCATCATCATCATCATCATCATCATCATCATCATCATCATCATCATCATCATCATCATCACCATCATCACCGCCACCACCACCATCATCATCATCATCATCATCATCATCATCATCATCATCATCATCATCATCATCATCATCGTCGTCGTCGTCGTCGTCGTCGCCGCCGCCGCCGCCGCCGCCGCCGCCACCACCACCACCACCACCACCACCATCATCATCATCATCATCATCATCATCATCATCATCATCATCATCATCATCATCATCATCATCCTCATCATCATCATCATCATCATCATCATCATCATCATCATCATCATCATCATCGTCGTCGTCGTCGTCGTCGTCGTCGTCGTCGTCATAACAAAAAAGGGACGATAATAATCATGATCATGAACATCGTTATCTCCGTCGTTGTCCGCGCCGTCGGAGTTAAAACCCAAAATTCTAAGTGAGTGAGTGAGTGAGTGAGTGACAGCGGCAGGCGAGGCGAGGCGGAGAGGACATCCGGCCTAATACGTGATCAGCGCTGACGGAGAGGACCTTAACGAGATTGGACAAAAATCCGCTTCCGCTGTCAGCATCGTTTGACTCTCCGTTTCAGAAATTCCGACGCAAAATGCAGTTCCGTCCGGGCATAAGTCGGTACGTTAGGACTCAACATTTCTGGGCGTATAACGCATCTGCTAACATATCCGTCGCAATATGTCAGAAGATTACTTATTCTAGTGACGGGACGATACCAGAGCTTCTGACGATTCCGATACCAGAGCTTCTGACGATTCCGATACCACAAGCCCCGATACTACGAGTCCCATTCGATACTTTCATTCAATGATTAAGGATTCGTCGTTATTTCCATTTTTCTCTCATTTTGTCTCCCATTCTCCTCCTCTTGTTCTCTCTCTTTTAATCTTTTCTTTCTTTCATTTTATCTATCAAATAATTTTGTTATATTCTGTGTGTGTGTGTGTGTGTGTGTGTGTGTGTGTGTGTGTGTGTGTGTGTGTGTGTGTGTGTGTGTGTGTGTGTGTGTGTGTGTGTGTGTGTGTGTGTGTGTGTGTGAGTGTGTGTCTTTCTTTTTCCTCTACCTCTACAGTATTTGTCTGTCTGCCTTTTTTGTCTGTCTGTCTCTACATTTCCCTCTCTCCTTGTCCACCACTTTTTTCTTCAACCCTCTATTACCACTCTCTCACTCTCTTTCTATGAAATTCTTTCTTTTACTCTATCTTATAATGCTTAAGGACATTGGCACTCTCGTACACCGAAAGAAAATGGCTTTGGGAATAAACAAATAGATTTTTTTCTTTCTTTTTGGTAAAATCAAATAGTAGGCCTGGCAATCTAAATGCAAACGCACTTCAAACCACCGCGTTAGAAGCTCTTTCAGAAAGGAGAAATGGGCTAAAATTTCGATTTGGAAGAAGAATTGTTCCGAACGTAAAAAAAAAAAAAAAAAAAAAAAAAGAAAAAAAAAATCTTATTTTCACCAAATAATTTTTGGTTGTTACTTTCACCATCTCTTTCGTGGTGAAAAACTCATCGTGTCAGTGTTGTGTTATCGGCCACACACGACAATTTTTTTTTAAATGCATGTGTTCTTCCATTCTTTTCTTTCGTTTATCATTGTCTTTTATTTCCCTCTTCCTACCTCCTCTTAGCCCCTCTTTCTTCCTATAGAAGCCTTCGTAAACTACAGCCCATAACGACAACAATAGTAACAACAATAAGAACACTAATAACAACAATAACAAAAATAAAAACAATAACAGCAATAATAACAAAGACAGTAATAACAATAACAACAAAAACATGATCAACATCAACAAAACAAAAACAACAACAGGAGTAACAGCAGCAATAACCACAACAACAACAACAACCTCCTTCTCGTGCACCAATGACACTACCAAGCACGACTAATCACGCGGGACAGCGCCGCCAAATTGTCCACAAGGATAGAAGCGCTGGTAAACCTATAACAACGACAACAACATCAACAACATCAACATCAACATCAACATCAACATCAACATCAACATCATCATCATCATCATCATCATCATCATCATCATCATCATCATCATAACCACCACCATCGCCATCGTCATCATCATCATCATCATCATCATCATAACCACCACCATCGCCATCGTCATCATCATTCATGAAATTATTTCAGCTCAATTCCACCAATAACAAAGGCATTTTCAGTCCTTTCAGAATGCTCACATTCATTTTCCCATGGCAAATGTATTTTCACATCTCTCTCTCTCTCTCTCTCTCTCTCTCGGTCTCTCTCCAGTTTCTTCATTTTGCTATATTTCTTGCGGGAATTTGCTCCCTTTCCAATTCTAATCCCCCCCCCCCACACACACACTTCTTGAACGAACCATAACCTCCCTCCGTTTTCTATTGGATCACCGAAATTCTTTTCCGGTTTCCCTCCCTCCCTTTTTTTTTATTTTTCCTTTAACCCAACCGAAAATATTGTCCGGTTTCCCTCCTTTTGTTTTTCGAGATTTGATGTGTGTGTGTCGCCCCAAGACGTCTGCCCCAAGATGGTTAGGTCCACTTTATTTATGGAGACCATTTACCCACCCCCTTCCTTCTGTAACTGCTGGAGGACGTGAATGTATTCATAGAGGTGTACACACATGTACACGCAAGCATGGACACACACAAAGATGCACGCTCAGAAGAATAAGTTGTTTCACACTTCCCATTTTCACTGCAGTGGCATCTCAAAGAAAACGGTCATAACCTAAAGAAAAAAATCTTATTTTTTTGCCATTTCTATAATCTATAACTTTAAAACTCATTTAAGCCTTGATACATAGTATTTCTTACAAAAGAGACAATGCAAAGTCCAAGCTCTCATGCGGGAGGGTTAAAGCTGTCGATCACGACTCCAGCACGTGATCTAAGACTAATATGGAGGAACCTTAGGTATATTTACAATATGAACATAAAGTGGTGCAGCTGAAGAGAGCCAAAAACTCACACTGAATAAATAGACAGATAAACAGGTGAATAAAGAAGTATATTCCCCTGATCGAGAGCAGTTGTCGAAAGTATTGAAAAGCTTGAGTATGTGGTGCTACGCGGTGCGTCCAAAGGCCGGGAAACATAAGAGAAGATGATGATGATGATGCACTTTATTCATCCGGAGAAACGATCATAAATGTTGGTCAGACTGGTCTCACGGCCACGACTTTTGAACGAAAATCCCATTTGACCTCATTGTGACTTTGACCTTTTAGATTTGAAATATTTGATACGGTTTCGGACGTGGCGCCGTCTTCGTCAGGCGCCATGGCGGCTTGGTCAGGATCAAAGCAAGTGATGGGGAATCGAAACGTCCCTGAAAACGTTACAGACAAACGTCTAACGGAACAAAGTA
>NC_134800.1:623304-625804 GCF_046742065.1 Oratosquilla oratoria | reverse complement strand
CTCTTCTGAACGGATCTCCAAGAAGTTCAACATCATTACATATGTGTAGGATCTATAAGTAAACAACATAGGCATATTCACTCAGGATCTCCACTTAACTTAAAACAGTATCACATAAGCATCGTATCTACAAGTAAACAACAAAGCCATGCTGTCACTAGAATCTAGACATGTGTTATGCAGATTTCTTCTAGGTAATACCAGGCTCTGTAGGTAATGTATTAAGTGATTATGAAGACTTAGGTTTGCATATATATGGCCTAGTAGTTCCTGGTGATGGCTGTGAGGTTACAAGTGTGTGCAGAACATTATTGCACATGGGGTGATATACACTACATGTATGTACAGTATGTATGTATATATGTATGTATGTATGTATGTATGTATGTATGTATGTATGTATGTATGTATGTATGTATGTATGTATGTATGTATGAATGTATGTATAAATGTACGAGTATGTATGCATGGCTATATATATATATATATATATATATATATATATATATTTATATATATATAATATGTATAATATATATATATATAATATACATATATATATATATATATATATATATACTGTATATATACATTTACACTGAATGGTTCCCAGTGATCAATTAATATCTTTTTTCAACCACAAATAACTTTTAATTCCATGCCATCGCAGTCGAGACTGAAGAATCGCTCGATGGAGGCATTCGTTGGAAATTGAAACGTGGACGAGCCGAGGATTCGAACCCAGCTAACCCGTAACAAAGTTACAGTGACTTAAACCAATGCGCTATCAAGAGAGATATAAGTTGAGTACGACTTTCTTATATTTGTATGCTCGAATTACATACACCTACACGAAATATACATATATATAGATATATATATATATATGTGTGTGTGTGTGTGTGTGTGTGTATGTGTGTGTGTGCTGTGTGTGTGTTTGTGTGTGTGTGTGTGTGTGTGTGTGTGTGTGTGTGTGTGTGTGTGTGTGTGTGTGTGTGTGTGTGTGTGTGTGTGTGTGTGTGTCTTTGGGTAGTAGTTTCTTCAGTTTTTCTGGACAATTGAGTCTGTAGAGTAGGGTGCAGGACCTTCTGGCGTGGTTGAAGGTGGCAGCAAAACTGTGTGTAGAGTATTCAATTTAGTCTCGGTAAACACGCCACCAGTTACATCATAATTACCTTTAAAACTATTCTTTCTTTTTCTTTCTCTTATTCTTTTCTCTTCTTCTTCCTCTTCTTCTTCTACTTCTTCAACTTTATCTTCATCTTCTTCCCCTTCTTCTTCTTCTTCTTCTTCTTCTTCTTCTTCTTCTTCTTCTTCTTCTTCTTCTTCTTCTTCTTCTTCTTCTTCTTCTTCTTCTTCTTCTTCTTCTTCTTCCTCTTTTTCTTCCTCTTCCTTTTCTTCTTCTTCTTCTTCTTCTTCTTCTTCTTCTTCTTCTTCTTCTTCTTCTTCTTCTTCTTCTTCTTCTTCTTCTTCTTCTTCTTCTTCTTCTTCTTCTTCTTTTTCTTCTTCTTCTTCTTCTTCTTCTTCTTCCTCTTCTTCCTCTTTTTCTTCTTCATGACATGGTTGTTTTATTCTCCACTTTGACTTTAGGTTTCTCCCTTTTGCTCTTCTTTTTCTTCTTCTGTATTCTTCCTTTTTCTTCCTCGTCAACTTCCAGTTCTTCTTTAATGTTGTCTTCTTATGTGTCCTATACTCTTCTTTCTCTGTTGTTTTTTCTGTTTCACCTTTTCTTCCTCTTCTCCCTCATCTTTCTCTTCCTCCTCTTCAATTCATTTCACTTATCCTACTCCTGCCTGTCCTTTCCGTTCTTCCTCCTTTTCCTATTCCTATTTCTCTTCCTGCTTCTTTTTCACTCTCTTCCCCCTATTCCTACTGTTATTACTCTTGCTGGTGCTGCCATTACTTATTCTCCTCCTCCTTCTCCTCCTCCTCCTCCTCCTCTCTCCCTCCTCCCTCTCCTACTTCTCTTTTTCGTTTTCTTCCTCCTTCTACTTTTCCTGATGGTGCTGCAATTGCTTCTCCTTCTCTTCCTCTTCCTCCTCCTCTTTTTCTCCTCATCTTCCTCCTCTTCCTCCTCTTTATCCCCCTTTTCCGCCTCCTCCTCCTCCTCCTACTCTGTTTTGATCTGGACGTGATAGTGGCCTCAAAGACAAAATCGCTGAGGAACCTAACCTGTCGGACACGTAATGGGAAACAGTCCTTCCTTCCTTTCCTCCTTTTCTCTCTATTCCTCCATCTTTTCCTCCTCTTCTTCCTCCTCCTCCTCCTACCTCTTCCTGCAGCTTCTTATTTCTGTCCTATTAATATACATATATATATATATATATATATATATATATATATATATATATATATGCATATATATATATATATATGCATATATATATATACATATATATATGCATATATATATACATATATATATAATATACATATGCATATATATATACATATATACATATATATATATATATATATGATATACATTATTGGGTTTAAC
>NC_134800.1:608304-613304 GCF_046742065.1 Oratosquilla oratoria | reverse complement strand
TCTCTCTCACTCTCTCTCTCCCTCCCTCCCCCCCCCCCCCCTCTCTCTCTCTCTCTCTCTCTCTCTCTCTCTCTCTCTCTCTCTCTCTCTCTCTCTCCTCTCTTTCTCTCTGTCTATCCTCTCTCTCTCTCTCTCTCTCTCTCTCTCTCTCTCTCTCTCTCTCTCTCTCTCTCTCTCTCTCTCTCTCTCTCTCTCTCCTCTCTCTCTCTCTCTCTCTCTCTCTCTCTCTCTCTCTCTCTCTCTCTCTCTCTCTCTCTCTCTCTCTCTCTCTCTCTCTCTCTCTCTCTCTCTCTCTCACTCTCTCGCTCTCTCTCGCTCCCTCTCTCTCTCTCTCTCCCCCCCTCTCTCTCTCTCTTTTTATAAAGCTTACTGGTGTAGTGGTTCTTGTGTGTATTGATGTACATGTGTGTGTACCGCTTCATGTGTCACGGACATGACGACAGACATCACGACACGAGCGCTGTCCATGTCACGTCCGCATTAGCGTCACATATGACAAAAGCCCACGTGACATGACAAACACGTAATTAAAGGTTACATTACAGTTGAGTGACGTGGGCTGGTCGTGACGTCATGGTGTCACGTCACGGGCATCTCATGCTAATTGACCGGAGATGATAAGACGAGACACGGACCGAGGCGGCGGCGGCGGCGGCGCCAATTATGTTGTCGACTAAATCATGGGCCACTCACTCTGTGACGTTGTGCAATCTTTTTTTTTTTTTTTTTTTTTTTGAGTGAAATTGGCATCAGATGGAAGTATTACAGTGTGGTAAATTAACTCTGCTTATTTGTTTATTCATTTATCTATTCATTTTATCTTATCTCATTTTATTCCATTTTATCATTATCATTACTATTATTATTATTATCATTATCATTATTGTTATCATTATTATTATTATTATTATTATTATTATTATTATTATTATTATTATTATTATTATTATTATTATTATTATTATTATTATTATTATTATTATTATTATTATTATTATTATTATTATTATTATCATTATCGTTATTATCGTTATCAATATCATTATCATTATCATTATCATTATCAATATCTATCATTATTATTATTGTTATCATTATCATTATCATTATCATTATTATTATTATTATTATTATTATGAGGTGGAATGGGTGGGAGGATAGGGGATGAGGTAGTATGTGTGAGCAAAATTTGACGCAGCCCGAAGGGATTTCTCCCCGTCATCTCCTTTTATGCAGGGGGGGGGGCGGAGAGGGGGGGTCACCGATTTAATGAAGCGGCCTTGCCGTGGATGTGCTGTGCCTTGCGACACTGCCTCTGACCCAGGGCAATGGACGAGGTGCAGGGATGACCCGTCATCCAGGAGGAGCCATGGAAAGAGGGAGGGAGGGAGTGGAGTGTATTTAGGGATGGAGTGGGTGGGAATAATTTTATGCCTTTTTCTTTTTGGCTACCTCCCTTGCAAGGGGGAAAAAGCCTTGGTATATGTATGTATGTATGTATGTATGTATTATTATTATTATTATTACTATTATTATTATTATTATTACTATTATTATAATAATAATTGTTGTTGTTGTTGTTGTTGTTGTTGTTGTTGTTGTTGTTGTTGTTGTTGGTGTTGGTGTTGGTGTTGGTGTTGGTGTTGGTGTTGGTGTTGGTGTTGTTGTTGTTGTTGTTGTTGTTGTCGTCGTCTATTTATGTATCTATCTATCTCTTTATTTATTTATTATTTTTTAGTAGGCCGCTGTAAGCACTATAGTGAGTATGAGAACTGTTCTGTTCCTTTGTAAAGCCTGCTTCACTCATAAGTACTACAGTACCTGCGCGTCTATTTACGATACTCGTAAGTTTACGAGATCATAAAGGACACGTCGTCGTCAGTGGACGACCACAAGCCTAACACAGGAACCCCCCCCCCTAAAGGGGCACTTACGAACGATGCAAACGATTTTTTTCTTCTTTTTTAAGGTTGTGCCTATGATCTGTGTTTTGAATTCCTTTGATCGTTTTTTTTTAGATTCCATGTGATGTATTTTCAGATCCTAATGAATATTTTTGTGATACAAGGATTGGACAAAAGATGATGAATAGTTATATCAATATATAAATGGTCAAAAAATGACAAAATGATAAATAAATACATAAAATCAATATAAAAAATGAATAGATGAACAATGTGATAATAGAATAGATAAGATAAATCATATAGTAAATGATAATAGATGATAAAAATAGATAAATGAAAACAATGAATGATTATCTGTACAAACGAATAAAAAAATCAATGAGTATGTAGAATTAATAGATGAAAATGAAAAAAGAAGTTGAAGCAAGTGTGTTGTGGCGGACATTCAAAACTGACCCACGACGACTTTCGGTGCCTTTGTCTTGAAAGCAGTACAGTTTTGTTTGGTGGTCGTGGCCGTGGCGGTGGATACAATCGGACTTTTGAAATAAAAAGTTAAGTAAATGTAACCTTGGCAAATTATCTACTTTTCTCTATTTATTATCGTCTATGTGTTATTCGTTTATTTAACTTATTTTTGTTTCATTCTCTTACTCTATCTAATTATTGATCTTTATTTCATCTTAGCTTGTTTGCAATTTTCGTTTGTCTTTCTATTACTATTTCCTTATCTATTTGTTTATTCGTTGTATTTTCTTTTATTCCATGAATTTATTCATTTGTTCATACTAATGATATGCCACTTTGTTTATTTTATCTTATTTTGGTTGCTTAATTCTTCAGATATATATTCAATTTATTCTTTATTCATTTATTTATCTATTTGTTCATTATATATATATATATTTTATCAGACCATGGCATGGACCAAAGGTCACCTGTAGGCCTTTATGCCTCATCAGTGTACCTCAGAGTACCTCATAAGCGACTGATTCTACACCGAAACCTTATTACACACCCTCCACAACCAAAGCCATATTTACACATCACTGACGCACGGTGGGTCAGGTACAGTGTCCCAAATCGTACGTAGTCCTTTTGTCCCTCTTGTTTCCCTGAGGGCACAACCAACAGGAAAGGTGAAAAAAAAGAAAAAAAAAGACGTAATAAAACGGTCCTGTTCCCTCCGTAGTGTGAGCTGGCGGCCCAATATTGGCCCGTTTGTTTGTCCCAGGAACAGCTAATAAAATCAATCGAGGGGAACAGGCCGAAGGTTGGGTAGGAAAAGAGAGGAAAAAAAGGGGCCTTGATTGTTTGTTTCTCGTAGTCAATAAAGTTCTTCCTTTGTCGATGGGTCCGCGCTGTAAGCAACATTGTCTTTCTTTCTTTTCCCCAAGTTGATTTGCGTTTTCCAAATGTACTGTATCACCCCAACACACGCGAGGAAAAACAAGTGTAAACTGCGGTCCTAAAGGAGCGAGGTTGGATTGCGGATATAATTTCCGGGTTAAAAAGTACACATGGTTAGAATAGCGGTCTTACATATGGGGATTAAAGATGCAAATTTAAAATTACATTATTGAACTTGCTAATTTAAATTTGAGAAATTAAACAATTTGCACCGTCCGTATGGGGGTATTGACTGCATAAATATTATGTAGTCAATGTTTCAATGACTTTCATGACACCCCTACGGACCAGAGACAAATAATAATAATAATAATAATAATAATAACAATATTAATAATGATTATCATTATCATTATTTTTCAACTTCGTTCTCTGTTTCTACTGCCACCCTCCTCCTCCTCCTCCTCCTCCTCCTCCTCCAACCTCTCCTTTGCCGCCACCACTCCTCCAGCTTTACGGCGAATGAGTAAGTATTATTGTTTTTTGATTGTTGTAACCACAATTCATTTGCATTGCATTCCGTCATTCATTTCCTTCCATTTCATCTTCGTGCAGTGAAAATCTCGCACTAAATAGCTCATTTCTTTTTTTTGTTATGGTATGCAATACCAATTAAGGACAATTAAATTTGACACATTAGTTATACGAATGCTTCCTCCATTGCTACGCTGCCAACAAGATTTCTTTGATCATTGATAGGATATTGTTTTTATATAATGTGGCAACTACATATAGAAGTATATCAAACAATACTATATGTTTATATCTGCATAGGTCTGCATAGTTCGGCGCCCGCAATAGTACATACTATCATAGCTATCCATTCCCCAGGTGTTTGAAAGGATAGAAGCGCTGGTAAACTACATTCCATGATAACAGTCCAAGCATTTTTGAAAGGTAGTATGAACAACACACAGACACACAGACACACACACACACACACACACACACACACACACACACACACACACACACACACACACACACACACACACACACACACACACACACACACACACATGTACTCGTGTGTGTGTATTCATAATATATATATATATGTATATATATATATATATATATATATATATATGTGTGTGTGTGTGTGTGTGTGTGTGTGTGTGTGTGTGTGTGTGTGTGTGTGTGTGTGTGTGTGTGTGTGTGTGCATTTAACAATATAAAATTGTTTAGTGGTAGCCTGAATGGTAAAGAAAAAAAGAGTTGTCGGCTCGCTTTAAATATGACTCACTATACATTATTTTGCCTTTATGCAAATATATTTTTCCTTGTCGAGTATCTAATACTCGTATATTTATATATTAGTCCACTTACTATTGGATTATTTTTGTAAACGCAATTTCATTAATACAATAGCAATGAGGGATTGTGTTGTAAGCGTTGGATGGGTCTCTTGAAGAGTACTTTCTTCGAAGTGAGATTGAAGAAGCAAAGAACGAGATTCCTGCAGGCGGCGGCGTGGCCCAGGAGGAGGAGGAGGAGGGACACTCCTGTGCTCTCTCTCAGCACACTACTGATGGTGCCTGACCCACCCATTCTCATTCTTTTCTTCTTCTTCTTCTTCTTCTTCTTCTTCTTCTTCTTCTTCTTCTTCTTCTTCTTCTTCTTCTTCTTCTTCTTCTTCTTCTTCTTCTTCTTCTTCTTCTTCTTCTTCTTCTTCTAGTACCT
>NC_134800.1:593673-601173 GCF_046742065.1 Oratosquilla oratoria | reverse complement strand
ATTTATTTACTAACTGATTACTTAATTGATAATTTAATTAATCTATCTATTCGTTATTTATTAATTTATTTGTGTATTTGTTTATTAATCTGATTTTTTCTATAATTCACAGAAAAAACTTTGTCGCTCTGGAGATATAGTATCCCTTTTATTTATTCATTTACTAATTAATTGATTAATCAATCATTTAACTAATCTATTTATTGATTCATTTATTTGTTTACTTTATTTTTTTTTCTATAATTCACAGTAAAAACTTTGTTGCTGTGGTAAAGATATATTATCGCTTTTTATTTACTAATTGATTAATTAATTAATCATTTAGTTAATTAATTTATGTATTATTTGTATTTATTTATCTATTTATTTGTTTATTCATTTATTCATTTATTTACTTATTTATTTATTTTTGCTATAATTCACAGTAAAAACTTTGTCGCTCTAGTCCAAGGACAAGAGATAAATCCTTTTCCACCAATGTGAAACATATTTCCCTTTGAAAGGTGTTTTCTTTATTACAAAATTTTCAAATACGAATTCGCGGGAGATTTAATAACAACAAACCTTTAGGTTTTTTAGAATAAATTGATGGAATTTAAATTACTTTGGTGATTTTTTTCTTTCTTGCATTGCATAGCGAAGCATTGTTGGTTTTACGGGTGAGGAGCTCATGCGAAATGATGACCCAAATTTTATCCTTTGCCCCTTGTGTTCAGGGTACCAGGTCCACATACGATGAGCAAAGTACTCAAGTCGACACTCCAAGGTGTCATGCTATAGAAAAAAAAATAAAAATAAAAATAAGATAAATAAATAAAAAAATAAAAAAATAAAAAAAGAATAAATAAATAAATGAAATAAAAATAAATGAATAAATAAATAAATAAATGAATAAATAGATAATAAAATAAATAGAATAAATAAATCAATGAAATAAGATGAATGAATAGAATAAATAAATAAACATAAATTAATAAATGAATTTATTAAAAAACAAGATAAAATAAAATAGATAAATAAATAAAAGAAAATATTTGTAAAATAATCAGTTGCAGCCTTGCTTACTGTGGGATCCATGACTGAGATGAAGTTCCTCAAAGTGAGGGAAAGTGAGATCAGTTATTGTAAAAATAAATGAATAGATAAATAGATAAATAAAGAACTAAATAAAAATGTGAAACATGACCCACACTACCAGTTAGAAATTCAAGCACCTTTCAGTGTTCACTGTCACCATTCTTTCTTTCTATTTTCCCACGGAAGATGATGATAATAACCGCCGAAAATTCCTGTCTGAAAGCGTAATATCTGTTCACATTCAGACACGGTCATGTCACAGTGATTCCATTAAAAAAAAAAAAAAAAAAAAAAAAAATTGTAGGTTCCCGAAATGATCAAACGTTTGGGAGGAACATGACTAGAACCCCCCAACGTGTGTGGGACGGAGTGAAATATACGACTTGAATGGATCGGAGATGACGCGTATTAGAGGATAAGCCCCAAAGCGGGAAGGGTTAGATAACTGGGAACAGGAGACAGTTAATAGAGGGATTCGGAGCAAGAAGATTGCATGGTGGATAGATTCGGGAAGGCGTGATGAGAAAATAGAGAAAATCCAGTAAATACTGACAGATTCACGAAGGAAGGCCCAGCGGGTTGGACTAAAAGAAGAGTAAAGGGGCATTTAGACGGCCAAACGGTTTGACAAACCCGGTTTGTCAAACAAGTGTTTGAAGTGATGTTGGACCGTGTGAATAGGGTATTTGGTCGTCAAACACGTTTTCGAACGTGTTTGACAACCAAATCCCCTATTCACACGGTCAAACATCACTTCAAACACTTGCCTGACAAACCGGGTTTGTCAAACTGTTCGACCGTGTAAATGGCCCTTTAAACTTTGGTATGGAAAAGCCAATAATGAGAAAGAGACTTAGGGAAGGGGGAGAGGAAAGGAAGGGGAAAGTGGATTAAGATGTAAATGTTAGGCGAGGGATATGAAAGGGGGAACGAGGCATATAAAGTGAAGGGAATGAGGCAAACGCAAGAGGAGGGGGAGAGGAGAACGATGAGGGAAAGGAAGAGGAGCAAAAGAGAAGAAAGAGGAAGAGGAGGGAAAAGAGAGGAAGAAGAAAGTGGAAGAGAAGGGGAAGAAGAAAGGGAAAAAGAAGATGGGGACAAGAAAAAGAGGAAGAAAAAGAAGGGGAAGAAGAAGAAGGAGAAGAAGAAGAAGAAGAGGAAGAAGGATGGGAAGCAGAAAAATGGAAAGCAGAGGAAGGGGAAGAAGAAGAAAGGTGGGAAAAAGAAGGGGAAGAAGTAGAAAGAAAAGAAGAAGGGGAAGAAGAAGGGGAAGAAGAAGAGGGAGAAGAAAAGAAGGGGAAGAGGAAGAAGGGGAAGAAGAAGAAGGGGAAGAAGAAGGGGAGAAAAAGAAGGGGAAGAAAAATGAGAAGAAAAAATGGGAAGAAGAAGAAGAAGAAATAGGAGGAGGGAGAGGAAGAAACCAAACAGTTACAAAGAGTCCCAGGTCACAGGAGCTTTTTAGTCCACTCAAGCTGACCTGACCTGACCTGAACTGACCTCAGTTCTAAACTCAGTATCCAAATCTTGGATTTCACGTTCAATTTTTGTTTTTCCTTAACTCCTTTTACAGCGACACCCTTTATATATTTTGCCTTGAAGAACAAACGTTTTTTTTAGTTTAAGTTTGCGTCCACATCGAGAAAGAGTTTAACTTTTTTTTGTTAACTATTTTAACATAGATTCTCAGTGGGCTCAAGGAGCGTTAATGGATTGAAGAAGCTTATGTCTGTACATTGCTGTATATCATCGCTTAGTTCGCGACAGTCACGAAAGAAGAGAGAAAAAAAATCGAAAAAGAGAAGAAGGATTATGAGGAAGAAGAGGAAATGTTGATATTACTGTTGGAGTGGGTGCTAGTGCTGGAGGTTCTTGTGGGAGATGTGTAGCTGGTTGAGGTCAGTCTAAGGGGCAACAAGACGAAACAAAAGGAGAAAGGGGCTCTTTTATAAATACAAGAGCCCCAAAAAGGGGTCATATATGAAAGAGGGACGTATGGAAAGTGGTAGTGGTGGTAGTGGTGGTGGTAGGGATGGTGGTAGGGATGGTGGTTGAAAGACTGGGAAGAAGGAGAAAGGTATGTGATGTGAAGTGATGAAAGAGGAACACGTAATACGAGTACTTTGAAAGTTAGATGAATGTGAGGGTCCATCATGAGTAAAGGAAGATGGAGATGTCTGGAGGATCTTCCGAAAGGAAGAAGAAGGATAGAAAGAGGACACGAAGGAAGGGGGAAAGGGAAAGGGAGGAAGAAGGAGAGAAGACCGGAGGGAAGAAAAGAAAGGAAAGAAAGGGAAGAAAGGAAGGAAAACAAAGAAAGGAAAGAAAGAAAAGAAAGGAAAGGAAAAAAAGGAAAGAAAGGAAAGGAAAGAAAAGAAAGAAAGAAAAGAAAGGAAAGGGTGGGTAGAATATAGAAGGGAGGAAAGTCATGAAAAAGAAAACTTGTATGAAGAAGAAGAGAAACGAAGAAACTGCGAGAAAGAAAATGACAGAAAGGAGTGGATGGGAAGAAGCAGTAGGTGGAAATAGGCATTGAAAAAAAAAAGAGATCGGAGGGGGATGCAAGAGAAATAGAGCAAAATGTGTGTGTGTGTGTGTGTGTGTGTGTGTGTGTGTGTGTGTGTGTGTGTGTGTGTGTGTGTGTGTGTGTTTGTGTGTTTGTGTGTGTGTGCGGGTGTATGAGTGATTCACTACAGTCTTAGATCACGTGTTGGACTCGTGATCGACAGCTATTAACCTCCCGGAAGAAAACCCAGAGCTCATATATGACCGATCTATGGATAATGCTGTGACCTTACACGCACACACACACCCAACTCCCCGCCAACGAGAGTTGGAGTAACGATTCGCAGCGCAGTAATACTGAAATTATTTCAGCCCTGGGCTGGATTGGAAACCGGATTGCCGTATTGGTGGCCGGAAACTCTAACCACTGCGCCATCGAGTCGCGCGCGCGTGTGTGTGTGTTTGTGAGAGAGAGACAGAGAGAGATAGGGAGAAAGAGACAGAGAGAGAGAGAACACGAAGAGGGGAGTAGAGAAGAAAGAAGATAATAGTGAGAGGGAGGGAAAGGCCAAGGAAGAGAGGACAGCCTTTATTGGATTCATTAACGGTATTTGCTCTGCAGATGCAAACGCGTTGAACTGGGTTGGTTCGGTCTTGGGGGAGAGGC
Organism: Oratosquilla oratoria; assembly: GCF_046742065.1. Taxonomy (NCBI): domain Eukaryota; kingdom Metazoa; phylum Arthropoda; class Malacostraca; order Stomatopoda; family Squillidae; genus Oratosquilla; species Oratosquilla oratoria. The sequence continues at coordinate 596,927 of NC_134800.1, read as the reverse complement.
GAGGGCGACCGGGGGCTGGAGGCGGCAGCAAGACGGCCTACGTGGAGGGGAAAGCGAAGTTAACGAAAGGGGAAAAGAAAGGTAAACTGAAGAAATAAGGAAAGTTAGAACCATGAAAATAAAAGAGAGAGAGAGAGAGAGAGAGAGAGAGAGAGAGAGAGAGAGAGAGAGAGAGAGAGAGAGAGAGAGAGAGAGAGAGAGAGAGAGAAAGAAAGAAAGTGGGGGAGGGGGAGAGAGAGAGAGAGAGTGGGGAGGGAGGGAGAGAGAGAGAGAGAGAGAGAGAGAGAGAGAGAGAGAGAGAGAGAGAGAGAGAGAGAGAGAGAGAGAGAGAGAGAGAGAGAGAGAGAGAGAGACAGAAATAGAGACAGAGATATAAAGATAGGAAGAGAAAGAGAGAGAGAGAGAGAGAGAGAGAGAGAGAGAGAGAGAGAGAGAGAGAGAGAGAGAGAGGGAGAGAGAGGGAGAACCGGAAGAGGCGGAAAAAGCGGAAAAGAATGAGGAGGAGGAGGAGGAAGAAGATATGGAGGTAGAGGCGAAGGACATTATACAGGAAGTGGAGGATACGATGAAGGTGGAATGCGTAATGGAGGATGTGTAGGAGGAATATGGAAGATCCTGTATTGGAGGATGCTGTAGTGGAGGAGATGGAGATTATGGAGGATGTGATGCAGGAGGAGGTAGGAAAAGTGATGGTTGTTGCTGCTGGAAGTACACTTACGTCCTTACAAAGACAATGACTCGATGCCAAACACAATGCAAATACCAGGATAAAATTTCTGACCTCATCCAGAAATAGCCTATGGTTTGATTTAAGCTCTGGCACTTAGATACACATTCAAGTCCATTAGTTTAATTTACGGTATTTCAATACAATAGGTGTTTTTATATGCTCGTGTTTATCAGTTTGAGTTACCTTGTTTAGGTTATAAAGTTTTACGTTATGCCTTGCTAAAACAAGAGAAGAATCGTTCCATGGAATTATTAGCTATCTTCATTCTCCAGCCATCGAAGTCCTGAATTCCTGTCCTCGAAGCAATTCCCCGGCATATATGTATATATAATATATATATATATATATATAAATATATATATATATGTATATATATTTATATATAATATATATATATATGTTTATATATATATATATATATATATCTATATATATATATATATAAATATATAGACATACAGAGATATATATAGATATATATATATATATATATATATATATATATATATATATACATATATATAAATATATATACATATATATATAATATATAATATATATATATATATATAAGATATGATGCAATTTACAATGCATCACATACTATTACCAATTTCCATGGATTATGATTTTTGCAAGAATTTTGACTAATTATTCCCCTAAAAGATTTGACAAGACGGTGTAAATGCATAAAAAACAAAGTCAAAAAAATAAAATGTTAAGGAATTCTTAGGTTCTCAGATATCTTTATTCAAGACTAAAACACAAAGTCTATATTCCAGTAGGAATACAAGGGGACACGGAGTCTCTGTCTCGGACTGACGGTTGTTCATTGTACGTAATGTTATATGTTGCAAAGCCAATTAGTCTGTAGCAAGCAAGAAGACAGGTTTAGGGACGGGAGGTCATGTTGTTGGTGATGACCGAATGTGGTCGAAATAGACGGGAGATGAGCATATAGAGAGGTAAAATGAATGGACAGGCAGACAGGAAGTAAAAACAGTTGTCCAGGTTGGTATTTAGTTAGCTATGTCTTTGTATATTCAGTCAGGTAGGTCTGCTTGTCAGTGGATCAGTCAGACGTTCAGTCAGGTTAAGATAATTCTCTCAGACATTCAGCCAGTCAGTCAGTCAGTCAGTCAGTCAGTACGTCAGCCAGTTATTCAGTCAGCCAGTCAGGTGTCAATGGGTCAGTCAATGGGTCAGCCAGACGTTCAATCAATCAGTCAGTCGGTCAGTCAGTCAGTCAGTCAGTCAGTCAGTCAGTCAGTCAGTCAGTCAGTCAGTCAGTCAGTCAGTCAGTCAGTCAGTCAGTCAGTCAGTCAGTCAGTCAGTCAGTCAGTCAGCCAGCCAGTCAGTGGGTCAGTCAATCAGTCAGCCAACGAGTCAGTGGGTCAATCAGTCAGTGGGTCGGTCAGTCAGTCAGTCAGTCAGTCGGTTAGTCAGCCAGTCAGTCAGTCAGGGGTGAGGTATTCAGTCAGATGCCCTACTGATGTAATATTCAGATAGAAACTTTCCCAAGGACATTAGATGAAAACATAAGATTGAAGGAGACAGCAAGAGACCGTAAGGCCTACACTAGACAGTTCATGTCCATTACCACCCATCATCCCCATCTATAAAGTTACCTAACCTTATATGGCAAACATTTTTGCTAATAATTAACAGAATGAGAAAATGCTACAGAGTCGCAGGGAGAAACAGCTAAAGGATGAAGCCAGCGAGGGATGAATAGGAGAACAGTAAGAACAGGGAATATCACAAATGGGTTACCCTCAGCGAAAAGAATGGTTCAGGATTAGGATGAATGAGGGTGAAGATGGAGGTGAAGGTAGGGTGAGGATGGAGACAGGGTGAGGAGGAGGGAACTCGTAAGTGGATTAGGATGAGGGTCAGGGTGGAGTAGGGTGAGGATGAGCGGATGTGGGTGAGTAGTAAAGGTACGGTTGAGTGTATGGATGAATGTAAGAGGCTCGTAGATATAAGTAGACATGTGAGGTAGAAAGAGGGGTAGATAGGGTTTCATTTTTATTGGATCGGCTGTTTGGTAAACAACAGTTCGAGGGCAAGGGTTGCATTTTATGGGTTACAAAGTTTATAAACATAGCCGAAGGCGAGAAGGCCAGGGATTGTATAACTTTAAGCTCAGCTTTATATTTATAAAAAAAAAGTGCCTGGGGGTCCAATTTCATTGCTGTGTGACGTATTTTCCTGATGTAACCTAAGTGAGTGTGCAGTGATTCGAAATTGCTTGTGAACAATATTGCATGCGGACTTGTATCAACGAATCTGATTGGAGAAAGGTTGGAGGAGGAGAAAATTCAATTGGTTCACGATTGTAAGATCACGCCCTTACGGGAGGTTCTTAAATATAAAGTTAAAGATCATTGGACTAAAGAAATCATGACGTCACTGCAGAACTGACATAGGACCTAAATTGGGTGTTCTCGACGGAAGTCCCTTGGTGTACCTTAGAGAACCAAGTGTAGCCAGTATTCAAGAAAGAAAAGAAAATCTTTAAACA
>NC_134800.1:578673-588673 GCF_046742065.1 Oratosquilla oratoria | reverse complement strand
AGAGATAGATAAAGATGAGAGAGAAATAGAAGAAGAGATAAAGAAGAGAGAGAGGTAGAGAGTAGTAGAGAGCTAGATAAGGAAGAGCGAGTCAAAAGAGAATATAAGATAAAATCTTAGGGATAGAGAGAAGGAGAAGAAGAGAGTTGTAGAAGACTGTATATGGAAAAGCGAGTCAAGAGGGAGAAGAAGAGAAAACAGTAGAGATAGAGAGAAAGAGGAGGAGGTAGAGAGTATTAAAGAACTAGATAAGGAAAAGAGAGTCAAGAGGTAAGAAGAAGAGAAAACAGTGGATTGGAAGAGAATAAGGAAACGGATGAGGTTTGGAGAGAAGAGAAGAAGGTGGAAGGTGGAAGGTGGAGGGTGGAAGGTGGAAGGAAGAGGAGGAAGTGAGAACCTCGCAGCTGAACGTCGAAACAAGTCCGGGGTAGCTTCTGACGGTAAGGAGCAGAAGAAAGAAATGGCGGAATAAAAAAAAAGAAGAAAAAAAAAGCTCAGCAGAAGTCAGGCGAAGCAGAACAAATGTAAAGCTTGTCAAAAAGGAAGGAGGGGATTTCGAGGACAGATTTTTTTTTTCTTCATAAAATTTTGAAGAAAAAAAAATACACGTGCGAATAGAATAATATGAGATGAATGGAAGGAGAGGGGGAGAAGGTGTGAGAAAAAGATTCAAGGACAGTGGTATAGAGGCGAGGGAGGAAGAGGAAGGCGAGGATGAGGAGGAAGAGGAAGAGGAGGAGGAAGAGAAGGAGGTGTCGATGATAATGATGGTGGTGGTGGTAATGACATTAATGATAATGTCGGGTGTGAGACCGAGAGAGCATCTGAAGGAGAGAGGGACAAGAGAGAGGCGAAGAGAGGGGCCCATTCCTGACTCACAACCTCCTCTTCAGCAGACACTTTCCTATCTTCCTCGCTTATACTCGTGTGATTAGCTTTTATAAATCCTCCTTTTCCTCCTCCTCTTCCTCCTCCTCCTCCTCGTTCTTCTCCCCTCCTCCCCTTCTTCCCCTCCTCCTCCTCTTCCTCTTCCTCCTCCTCCACTTCGTTCTTCTCCTCCCCTTCTCCCCTCCTTCTCCTCCTCCTCCTTCTCCTCCTCCCCCTTCTCTTCTTTCTCCTTTTCATCTTCTTTCTCCTTCTCATCTTCCTCCTCTTACTTCTCCTCTTCCTCCTACTCCTCTTCTTTCTCCTTCTCCTCCTCATCTTCTTTCTTCTTCTCCTCTTCTTCTTCCTCCTCTCACTTCTCCTTTTCCTCCTCCTCCTCTTCCGCCTCGTTCTTCGCCTCTATCTCTCCCACTTTTTCCTCCACTTTCTTCTCTCTCTTCTTTCCCTCCCCTTCTTCCTCTTCCTCCTCTTCCCCTCCTCTTTACTCCTCCTCCTCCTCCTACTCCTTCTTCCACTCCTCCTCCTTCAACTTTCTCTTCTCCTCCTGCACCTCCTCCTTCACCTATTCCTTCTCCACTTCCTCCTACTCTTCCTCCACCTCTTCCTCCTCCTCTTCCACCTATTTCTTCTTCCTCTCCTCCTCCTCCTCCTCCTCCTCCTCCTCCTCCTCCTTCTCCTTCTCCTCCTCCTTCTCCTCCTCCTCCTCCGGGGGTTTTTGCTCCACATCATCGTTACCCTCATTAGCAGTCGAGACAGGGGGGCGGCAACAGTAGCAAAAAGGGAAAATGAAATTAACCCCTTCGTGGCCGGAGGGAATCACGCACAGCTAAATGTAAAGAGCGTAGCTGCAGGCAAACTAATTGGATTAATTTTACACGGTATGGATTGGATTAGAAAAAGGAAAAAAGAAAAAGAAGAAGAAAAAAAGCAAAGCTATTGGTAGCAGCAACAGCCTCAGTACATCAGGTAGGAGAGACACAGATGTAATAACAAAAATAACGTCAATGGCAAGATATAACGCCACCTGGGGTAAGGGCAATAATAACAACAATAACAACAATGACGAGGACAGAGAAAAGGTCGGCGGAAAAATGGGGGAGAAAAGCGAATTTTGTGACGCGATCACCAACGAATTTGTTGCTCTCCGTCATAACAACAAAGCAAAAAGGCATCGAAAGAGCGACCGCAAACAACAGCAATCAGCGAAGGTTGAAGCCCGCCGAAGAAGGAATCTAAACATTGACCGCCGGCGCCACAGACGCCACTGCCAACGACAATGTCAGAACCACCACCACCAACATCACCACCAACATCAACATCACCATCATCACCAACATCACCAACACCACCAACATCAACATCACCAATACCACCAACATCACCACCAACATCAACATCACCATCAACATCAACATCACCATCACCAGCCCCACTACCACTAACATCACTACCACTATCTCCACCACCATCAACACCACCATCACCACCACCAACAGCAACACCACCATCACCACCACCACCAACATCACCATCAACACCACTATCACCACCACCATCATCACCACCACCACCATCGACACTATCAACATCAACAACACCACCAACATCAACACCACCATCACTATCACCACCGATATCAACACCATCGTCACTACCACCACCATCATCACTACCACCACCTACATCAAAACCACCATCAACACCACCAACATCAAGTACACCACCAACATCAACATCACCATCACTACCACCGCCAACATCAACACCACCATCATTACCACCACCATCATCACTACCACCACCATCAACATCACGATCACCACCACCAACATCAGCACCACCACCAACATCAGCACCATCACCAACATCAATACCACCGTCAACAACGCCACCAACATCAACACCACCATCACTGCCACCACCAACATCAGCACCACCATTACCACCATCACCACCACCACCACAACCACTAACACCACCAACATAAGCACTACCATCACTACCACCACCAACATGAACAGCACCACCAACATCACTACCAGAAACAGCAACAACAACACCAACACCACTACAACCACAATCAAAACAACCACAAACATAACCACTACCACCTCTGCCACCACCACCACCACCACCACCACCACCACCACCACCACCACCACCACCACCACCACCACCAACAACAACAACAACAACAACAACAACAACATAAGCGCCACCGCAACAACCACCACAATCATAACAACAACCACGACCACACCCTCTACCTTAGTTGACACCACCACTACCACCACCATCATCAAAACGGCCACTACTGCCGGCACCACTTTCACAACAACCATAAACACCACCACAACCACAACCATTAATACCATCATCATCATCAGGAGCAGCAGCAGCAGCCCCGATTGCTACGGCAGCAACCCAACAAAAACAGACCGCTTGCAAGTAAAACAACAAAAAAAACCAGGGCCACAACAACGAAGGAAATGCTTGTCGTCGAAAACAAGAACGTTGTTTTTCTTCTGCAAAAGTTCCATTCGGTTTTTTCCAAAATTCCATTTCGTAAATCCTGCGTTATCCCATATCATTTTCGTAGCTCCATTGTTATCTTCGTTCTCCATAGCTCGTCCCCATTTTTTATAGTTCCTCTAAATTCTTCTTCCTTCCCCCATAACACTTACATCTTACTATAATCAAACCACATAGCTCCACCCATACGATCCCATAGCCTGTCACCACACTCCCCATATTTTCTTTCCGTGATATTAAAAATTATTTATTATGAGTTCACAAATATTCTTCCTATGATTCACTTAGAGCCTGTCAGGACGTTCCCAATCACCCCATAAATTTTTGATATTACACACCCCATTATTTTTTCCAAGTCCCAAAATATTTGTTCTTTTGGTACAATTATACTTTATTCCCCATATTTTATGGGGAAGCTCATAACTTCCACAGATGCCCCAGGAAATCCATCCCCATCGTTTCTCATTTTTTTTCTTCATTCTCTTAACCAAGTTGAAAACCACGGGGTCCTTACTATGCTAGAAAATATTCTCAAAAAATCTCAAAATATTTGTTCTTTTAATAATTATACTTCTTCCACTATGTTTTGTATTAGACACCCATAAGTTTCCCAGAGATCTCAAAAACTTCTTCCCCATCGTTTTCCATTGCATTCCCCATTCTCTTAACCAGGTTTAAAACCACGAAGTCCTGACTATACTAAAAATATTCTAAAAACGAAAAAAAGAAAAAAAAAATCAATCTCAAAATACTTTTTCTTGATACTTAATACTTTTCCCCCCATATTTTATCATAGACAACACATAACTTCCTCATAGGCTTCAGAAACTCCCTCCCCATAACTTTTCATTGTTTCTCTCATTGTCTTAACCAGGTTTAAAACCACGAAGTCCTGACCATAACCGACATTAACAAGAGCGAAGTCCCAGAAGTTGTTCGTTAATCGAGTTTAGCCTAAACTCCTTTCGTTAACGTTTACGACTTGATCTTTTTCTTTCCCCTCTCTAACTTCATTCCAGCGAAGGAGTTTAGGGGATTTCGATTAACCTTTCGGGTGAGGTTTACGATTTGTGTCTTTTTGGAAGGTTTAATGTAGTAGCACATTTGTAAAATAAGACTTACTGACCCGCTGTTGGAGAATGAGATAAGAAAACAGAAATTCTGTATATTTCGACCTCTATCTGTGGTCCTCTTCAGCAGAATGAAGAGGACCACAGATAGTGGTCGAAATATACAGATTTCCTATCCATCTTATCTCATTCTCCGACAGTAGATCAATAAATCTTATTTGTGTCTTTATTCTAGCTGCCGTCGGGCGATTTTATTAACCTGAACAAGGTCGTCAGACGAATGAATCAAGACTCTTGATTGTGATTGGCTGATGATTCGTTTTAACTTCGTGAACTCCCCCTATCAGAAGGCTAAGACAGTGCCCCTTACACAGGACTCTATAACATGGAATTTAATGAACCATGCCCATTGGTCCAACTCGCTGGTGGCAGAGTTCGAGTTTCCGTCACCTTGACCTTCGCCGCATGCAGCGACGCTCTAACCTGAGGTTAACCTTGTGGTGTCTGGGTTTTCTTCTTCATCTGAATAAAATCGCCTGACGGCACAGAGTAAACATACAAATCGTGTGAGGTACTCAAAGGGTTAAGCAGGATTTTCCCCATTGTATACCCTATTCTTAACCCAGTAAAACCCAGTGCTTTTTAACTCGGAAAGGATAAATCTTAAATTCTCCTAAAGTACGTAGAAACACGCGAAGTCTCTTAGGTCAAGTCACTTTCCCACTCCCACCCAATGGGAAGTGAGAAACCCCTAGTAGGGCAAAGACCTATCAGTTGCGTTCTCTCTCTCTCTCTCTGTTTTTTGTTTTGTTTTTTTGTTTTTCTGACGTTGGGTCACCTCCCCGCCTGCCTGGACAGGACTGTCGGAAACTAACGTAGCAAGTCTGCAGGTATTCTGAATATTTCGGAGCACCCTTGAGACTTTCCCTCGTGTATCTCCAAGTTAAGGCCCTTGCGATAGTCTTCTCTTCACTACCCCATTGCCTCCATGATTACCCTGTCTTCTTTGTAATGACCCCATATCCCATAGGATTCCATCCCTTTCTACTTTTTGCGCCATCCTTTCTACAACGTTTTTATTTTTTCTATGCCATTCCTCCTCTTTTTCCCTAAGATTAATTAATGTTTCCCCTAGAATTTTTCTCAAGCTTTTCCGTCCTCTCCAGAATTCTTCCCGGTCTTCCCATTTTCTCCAGAATTCTTCACCTATCCTCTCAGCCTTCCCCAGATTTCCTCCCTAGAATTCCTCCCCAGTTTTACCATGTCTCTCAGAATTCTTCACTGTGCACCCATCCTCCCCATAATTACACCCTATTCTTCTCGTTTTCCCTATAAATCATCCCTGCTTTCCCTAGAAATCTATAAATTCTTTCCCCATTACTCCCCAAATTCTTCTCAATTATCCTCATCTTCCCCGGACTCCTTCTCATTTCTCCCTGTCCTTGCCATATTCCTTTCTAATCTTCCCTATTTCCCCCAGAATTTCTCCATAACTTTTCCCGCAATGGCTCCAGATCATAACATGATTCTTCCATTCATTCTTAATTTCAGCATCGCGTCTCCTTCTTCCTCCCACATCCTCTCATGAAACTCCCTTTCTCCAAAAATCCCTCCCTTTGAACCAATTTGACCTCCAAATTCCTCATCTTCTTCGCTTTATTCCTCGTCGTTTTCTGTAGTCTTTCCCTGTTTTCGTCTTTCTGTGTCGTGCATCAGCTTCAGGTCCTTTGAGCTTTTTTTTAATGTGATTGGGCACAGGTATTCTTGAATTTGTTCTGTCTGACAATCTGTCCATATGTATGTGTGTGTGTGTGTGTGTGTGTGTGTGTGTGTGTGTGTGTGTGTGTGTGTGTGTGTGTGTGTGTGTGTGTGATATTGTAATTATATATGTGTGTCTTTGTATGTGTGTACTTGTGTATGTGTGGATGTGTTTGCGTGTGTGTGTTTGCTTGTGTGTGTGTGGATGCGTGTGTGTGTGTGTGTGTGTGTGTGTGTGTGTGTGTGTGCGTATGTGTGTGCGTGTGTTTGTATGTGTGTGTGTGTGTGTGTGTGTGTGTGTGTGTGTGTGTGTGTGTGTGTGTGTGTGTGTGTGTGTGTGTGTGTGTGTGTGTGTGTGTGTGTGCGTTGCTCATAGATTGGTCTTTATATGAGCTCTGAACTTTTATCTTTGTGGGTGATAACTGTCGAGGAGTTTAGCACCTAATCGAAGACAACAATGAATCTCTCTCTCTCTCTCTCTCTCTCTCTCTCTCTCTCTCTCTCTCTCTCTCTCTCTCTCTCTCTCTCTCTCTCTCTCTCTCTCTCTCTCTCTCTTTGTCTATCTATCTGTCTATCTAACTCTCTCTCACACACAAGCACACATATACACAAGCACACATACACTCCAGCGTCTCATCGACAGGCGCTTACTTCCGTGTTCACTTCGACAACCCCATTCTTCATCCACCATCAGAAACATCTCTCGTTCCAATTTCATCTCCACCTCAAGCTCCACCTCAGCCTCCATATCCTATTTCGCTTCTTCTTCCACATCCACTTTCAGTTCCACCTACTCTTCCTTTTCTTTTTTCCTCTTTCTCTTTCTCACCTTATTGTCTATTACGGAGCTGCCTAGTGTAGGCCTTATGGTCTCTTGCAGTCTCCTTCATTCTTATGTTCTTATGTCTACTTCTTCCTTTTCCTCTGCTCTTCTTTCGACTCCACCTCCCCTCCACCTGCACCTCCACATCCACCTCCACATCCTTCTCCATCTTCGTCTTTGGTTCAGACACCAACTGCACATCCACTTCAACCTTGTTCATGTTCTCATCCTCGTCTTCATTCTCATTCTCACCCGCACCATTATCCTTATCCTCATCTTTATCACCATTCTCGTCCTCGTTCATCTCCACCTCTGCCTCCAATTCCACCTCCAGTTACACCTCCACCTCTAACACTTCCACCTCCACCTCCACCTCCACTTCTCCCTCCACTTCTACTTCCACTTTCGCTGTCTCTTTCATTTTGCCGTTCCTCCTTCATTCGACACGCGCGTGGTCCGTCCCCGGTCTTCCGTTGCAAGGGGACCGCCAAGCCGAGGCGGCTCATCTAATAATGAAGACAAACCCGAGGAAATTTCCTACACGGAACAAAGCACAACTGCAAGGGAGGTTGTTATGGAAGAGGGGAGAGTGGGGTCAGCACGCTCAAGGGTAGAAAAAACAATAACTATTGCTATAGACAATACTTAACCCGGGGTTCCTGTACGAGATATGATATCCAGTGCGATGGTACTGTATATTTACCATGAAAGTATAATGTGCATTCATTGTATTCTACCAATTGACATTTTTAATTTGAAATAAAAAATTAACCATTGTTCGGTAATTGAATATATCTAATAATTTATCAACAAGGTTTGTATTACTAGCCCTCTTCATATGCTTTCATTGTATTTATATTGGATGGGGTTACGAGAATTTTTTTTTTTAGATAATTAAGGGGTACGGTCACTGAAAAAGGCTAAGAACCACTGATTTAGAGTAATGGTGGACTATCTCAGACACTACCGACGATGACGGCGACAACAACGGGGACGAGAACGAAGACGGGGACGAAGTCGACTACGAATACAAAGGCCGAGGCAGCGGTGAAGAAGAGAATAAAGAGAACTTGGCAGAGAGAGAGAGAGAGAGAGAGAGAGAGAGAGAGAGAGAGAGAGAGAGAGAGAGAGAGAGAGAGAGAGAGAGAGAGAGAGAGAGAGAGAGAGGAGGGGAGAGAGAGAGAGAGAGAGAGAGAGAGAGAGAGAGAGAGAGAGAGAGAGAGAGAGAGAGAGAGAGGGAGGGGAGAGAGAGAGAGAGAGAGAGAGAGAGAGAGAGAGAGAGAGAGAGAGAGAGAGAGAGAGAGAGAGAGAGAGAGGGGGGAAGAGGGAAGGGGACATGCAGGGAGGGAGGTAGGCTGAAAAGAAGGGAGAGGGAGATGGAGGTAGGGAGGGAGGGAGAGAAGGAGAATAATGAAAAAAGAAGATAGCCTCAACTGAAATGATACTGATGACTGACGGAAAAAAAGAACAAAAAGAGCAAAACCCCCATTCTTCCTTCTTTATCTCTCTCTCTCTCTCTCTCTCTCTGTCTGTCTCTCTGTCTCTCTGTTTGTCTGCCTGTCTGTCTCTCCCTCCCCCTCTCTCTCTCTCTCTTTCTCTCTCTTTCTATCTCTCTGTCTGCCTGTCTGTCTCTCCATCTCTGTCTGTCTGTCTGTCTATCTTTCTGTCTACCTACCTGTCTGTCTGTCTGTCTGTCTGTCTGTCTATCTTTCTGTCTACCTGTCTGTCTGCCTGTCTGTCTGTCTCTCTGTCTGACTGTCTGTCTGTCTGTCTCTCTCTTTTCCTTGCTTTAAAAAAAACACGTCATATGTAATATGAAATCTGGACGCAAACGATGGCGAAAAAAATGGTGGGAAAGAATATGGCGACAGAAACGGCGAAAAAAAGAAATAAATGGCGATATCGTTGACTGAAACAGAATATGAACGTAAATGACAACCAAAGCGAAGATGACTTAATCTACAAAGACAGAATTCACGAGAAAACCTAGTCAAGGCAATACAAAGTAAAAAAAAAAAAAAAAAAAAAAAAAAAAAAAAAAAAAAAAAAAAAAAAAAAAAAAAAAAAAAAAAAAAAAAGATATTGTGGTAAAACACAGGCAAGAAAAGATGACATAAGCTGTAGCAATTAACTTAAATGGAAAAGGATGAGAAGATAAGGAGGATAAGGAGATGGAGGAGCGTATGAGTAGAAAAATGAGATGAAAGAAGAGGAGGAAGAAGATAAGTAATATCAGGACGGAAAAGAATACAAGGAAGGCATATATGTCGAGGACGTGGATAAATTAGAGGGAAGAGGATGAAGACAATGCTGCTGCTGCTGCTGCTGACGATATGATAAGGATATGATGATGGTGATGGTGGTAGTGATGATGATGATGATGATGATGATGATGATGATGATGATGATGATGATGATGATGATGGTGATGATGATGATGGCGGTGGTGGTGATGATAATGATGATGATGATGATGATGATGATGATGATGATGATAGTGGTGGTGATGATAGTGGTGGTGATAATGACGGTGGTGGTGTTGATAATGATGGTGAGGATGATGATATGATGATGGTGAGGAGGAGGAGGAACACAAAGGAACACAGAGGAAGAACAAACAACACCAGGCCTACTGGCCCTAACGAAGCTGTTTGTGTTTACTATACTAAGCTACATTTAAGAAAACAGGGTAACTAGGCGATAGAAGATGAACTAACACTACTGCTACCACGAGGAGGAGGAGAAAGAGGAACAAGAGAAGGAAGAGAGTGATCCGTATTTCGTTGGCGATAACCGGCGCCTATGTCCTTAGAGACAATATCGCGAACGCCGAGAAAAAAGACAAGAAAGAGGAAGAAATCCTTCCTCATATTACTCTCCTCCATACGGTGACTCGTCCTGAAGCGAGTCACTGACTCACCGTACTGATGAC
>NC_134800.1:566173-568673 GCF_046742065.1 Oratosquilla oratoria | reverse complement strand
TAAATGGCTATTGGAAAAGTGTTTCACATTGAAACCTGCCAGCTCAATGACTCCATTTATGAAAGTTATTCGGAATCCACACGATTTCACTTAACTTTGAGTCTAAAGTATTTTCAATAAAGAACAGAAACTGCCAGATTCAGTACACAGTGCTACATATTTTTGTTTTTCAGATATCTTTATATTCTCCATCAAACAAATACTCAATACTAAATGCTTACAACGTCCAGGCACTTAAGGCAAAGGTAAAAACTTGTGTTACAATTAAGCATTCTCGAGCTCACACTCCTCACCTCATAATCTTTTAATGAGCGAATATCTCTCATCTCGGCACGTTTGACCTGTTGTCGACATTAATCGAACAACACTGGTACAAGGCAATATTGGGCCACGCTTAAAACAATTTCCGGGAGAATATTATTTCGCGCAGCATGGGGCTCGTTAAGCCTGCCTCTCGCTTCTTTAACTAATTAGGCCTAGGCTCGCAAAAGAGGCCAAAGCGCCTGGAATATACTAAGCCTATTAATTACGAGTTGCAAGAATGCGATAATTAAAGTAATAATTTGGAAAGAAAATGATTCCAGGGAATACAGTTTGATTAGGTTTAAACTACGAGATGACTTGAGAATAGGCGGTGTGTCTTTGTAGTGTCGGCTTTTGAAGCAGAAGGAGAAAATATCCCTGTGCATACTTCCTCAGATGATTAGTAATTATTCGCATTTCATTGAAACATAGCGCCCCCTCCCCGTAATCAATCTAATTTCAAATTGATCTTATAATAATATAATATATATCTATATATATATATACATATATATATATATATATATATATATATGTATATATATATATATGAATAATCGGTTAAGTCGCTAACACATGCTACGTGCTAGCACAGGTTCGAGTCCTTGGCTGTGCCACATTTCAATTTCTGCATGTTGGCCTCCTCGAGTCTCTCGATGTTGATGGCTTAGACTTAAAGTGTATTATGGTTGATAAAAATGTATATATATATATATATATATATATATATATATATATATATATATATATACATATATATATATCACATGGGACATAATTATAAAAAAACGTAAACCTTTTGTATACATAGATAATTTTGTCAATAAAATTATTCAACAGCCGTAGAAATCAGTTTGAGATGAACATTGCAGAAAGATGTAAAGAAAATCCAAAAGAATCCTATTGATTACAATAGGAATGTAAGAACTTATTAAATATCGCATTGATTCATAAGTATCTGACAGAGCTAAGCTTAAACGTTCAGATGAAGGCATTTGCGATAATCTAAAAGAATGATTTCAATTTCTTGTTTGTAAATCTTAAAGGAAATTCTTGGCTGAATTATATGAAACATTAATGTATTTGTTATCGGGTGCGTTCCACAGAGATGAATGAAATAGTCTGGCTGCAGCTAGAATGAGAGGTTTGTATGTTACTTTGAGCAAAAGACACTAGCGAGAGGAAGGTAAACCCTGTTGGTTCGTCTTAATCCTGGATAACGTATAGCTGAGTAAAGCCATGGGCAAGAACTATTTTACCAACGGAGTAGTTAAGGAATGGAATAAACTTAGTAACTAGGTAGTGAGCGCTGAAACAATGGGTTGTTTTAAGAGAAGATGAGATAACTTTATATATAGGGATGGCAGGTGGTAAGGGACATGGAACTACCTAAAATAGGCCTTATAGTCTCCTCTCTTATGTCATATGCCCTTCATACACCATTTTTCGCAAGGTGTCACCTGGTCAAGCGAGGTCATACATACATACATACATACATACATACATACATACATACATACATACATACACACACACATACATACATACACACATACATACATACATACATACATACATACATACATACATACATACATACATACATACATACATATACCAAAGGCTTTTTCCCCCTTACAAGGGAGGTAGCCAAAAAAAAACAAAGGCATAGAAACCACTCCCATTCATTCCATGCCCTACATACTCCACTCCCCTCCATCCTCTTCCCTCTTTTATCTTGTCACCTCCTGGTTGACGGGTCATCCCTGCATCACGCCCACTGCCCTGGGTCAGAAGCAAGGTCATGACTGTGATATATTCTGTCACCTAGGCTCCACTTGTCTTCGTATCCAGTTATTGGTGATGTTTGCTTGGTGAAGAGACGATGGGTCCTTCATGCGATGAAGAGTCTAGGTATGACGAAGGTCAATTTGTGGAACGAAGCCTACCCATGCACGATTTGTCCTCTTCAGGATGAAATGCCCTGTGAATGTGAGAGTCTGGTTGTCGGGATCGGTCCTTGTTACTGGAGGTCTTCTCCATAGTCTCTGAACAACGTGGCATCCTATTGTACCAGAGAGATGATTGTTCTTGGACAGTACGTGAAGATCATCGAGAATCTTAGGTTGTCCTCGAAGTAGCATTATACTTGAAGGAGGTGCTTTGTTTGAGGCAGCACCAAAGGATGACATCTAGT
>NC_134800.1:556173-558673 GCF_046742065.1 Oratosquilla oratoria | reverse complement strand
AAACTCTTTTTGGCATATTTCTTTGTCACAGGCAAAATTAATACAAAGGTTGATAAAAAAATCATATTCAGGAAGTTTCTCGAAAAACTATGCCGGAAACATTGGCCTGTATACATTCGGAAGGAAGTCTAAGTGAAGCAACAAGGGTATAACTGCAGTCCAGGATTCAGTGAGGAAAAGGGAGATGTGGAAACAAACTAATCGTCGGCACATGTTCGCACCAAGCGAAGGGATTAAATTGGTGAGAGAGGGAGAGAGCTGAGACTGAGACGGGGGAAGATTGATGAAATGAACAGCGAATGCTGAGATGAAGTGGTAGATTTTATGCAGAAATAAAAACTAAAGAGACGCATTGGTAAGAAGATGGGGACCCCGCGCTGATGTAACGTAATTTACAACTCTTTGTAGCTAAACTGGTAGGTTTTATTCAGTTGAGGTAACGATGATGTAATCAAGGGTTTTAAGCACAAGAACCATACACTTGGAAGCTAGTTCCTTGCAATAGCTATATATACATACATACATACATACATATATATATATATATATATATATATAATGTGTGCGTGTATTGTAGTGTATGTATACACAATAGAAGTCTTTGTAATCAAACAGGAATAGAAACGTGGCGACCAATACCCGGTCGAGCAGGAACGTGTACACTAATATATCGGCCGAATAGAGAGTAAGCCAACGCCGGATAATACGAAAACCTGGGCAGACTGAACACCACAAGACCCGGTCTACATAACAGGAGGTCGGCTCCGGACAGATCGCGCTTATCGAGGCGTGTGCTAGACCGAAGCAGCTCCACCGGCTCAGTTGTCCGTGGACTTGGAGGTCCCACGGCCCAATTGTTCGCGGACTTGGAGGTCCCACGTCTCAATTGTTTGCGGCCGAAGAGGTTCCCCGACCCAGTTATCCGCGGCCGAAGAGGTCCCGCAGTCCAGTTGTCCGCTGTCCAGGTCCCCCAGCTCAGTTGTCCGCGGACTTCGAGGTCTCACGGTCCAATTGTATGTAGTCCAGGAAGTCGCTCGGCTCAGTTGTCCACGGATTTGGTGATCCCTTGGCTCAGTTGTCTGCAGCCCAGGAAGTCCCCCGGCTCAGTTGTCCGCGTTCCATGAAGTCCCCCAGTTCAGTTGTCCTCTGTCCAGGAAGCCCCACGGCTCAGTTGTCCGAGGCCGAGGAGGTCTCATGTCTCAGGCGTCCGAGGCCGAGGTCTCCCGGCTCAGTTGTCCGCGGTCCAAGAAGTCCCCCGGCTCAGTTGTCCGCGGCCGAGGAGGTCTCACGGCTCAGGTGTCCGAGGCCGAGAAGGTCCGCCAGCTCAGTTGTCCGCTGCCGAGGAGAATGTTGACCAAACAATTAAGCGTCACACGGTAACCACGTCGTCTTGTTGTTCTTCCACTACGGCTAATGAGAGCAGAGAAAAATTGCTGATGGCTTGTAAACACTGGCGTGGACGTGTAACACATGTTTATGGTCTGCACGGCAAACAGCTCGAGTAATTAGTCTCCACATAGGCTACAATTACTATGGAATATAAGACGAGAATCAGTGTCTTTACTCTGAACTATGGTGAAAGAAATTTCATATTAGGCCCATTATAAAGAAAAAGGAGGATTAGAATTAAGTAGCATACGTCCCGGTTCTACTTGTTTTGTTATATATTTTTTGCTTCTATAGTAAAGTGAAGTATAGATGAGTCTTTAAACATGGGAGGTAATCAATAAATCTAGAATTCCTTCCTTTACGCGTATATTGCAATAACGAAGCTCAAATAATGATAAAGATTGGGTCAAGAACCTTCTTCTTGTCCCTTCATAAAGAATAATATACGAACATCTTCATTTGTATCAACCGTGATGCGTATTACACTTATTGATCATTCTGTCGTATTACTTGTCTCTTACCTACCTCTCCTTCCTCTCCTCTCAGATTTTTCTTGTTCCTTTTGAGCCTTGCACCATTTCCCACTACTTCACACCAATATTTTGAAATCTTTCCTACTTTTTTTCAAGCACCCTATCATGTCACCTCATTTTCATCGACCGTCAGTATATTGTTTTTCTCGAATTATAAACTCTATCTTCCCCTTTTTAATTCTTTTTCATATGATTATGTCATACCTGGGATTTTCTTTTATTATTATTATTATTTTTTTTTACTTTTTCACTCTTGTATTTTTGACATTTATCTCAGCCATTTCAACGTTCTCTCATTTCACTAACTTGGGCGTTCTCAGTTGATTTCTATATAGAAGTACTACCTATATTATACTTGCTATTAATCTCACTTCTGCCTGTATCTTTATCAGTTATGGAATGAATAAGTATGTTCTCGTTCATACTACCAATTGAGTGTGCTCTATATAATCCTATTGTTACTGAGTACTTTACATGAGTACAGTGTACATTGTTACCTTTAACTACTGCTGCGCATCAATTATGCCGTGAAGGGTATCATTGTTGTATTAATGACTATATATATCTATATAGATATA
>NC_134800.1:546173-548673 GCF_046742065.1 Oratosquilla oratoria | reverse complement strand
ATATGTGCATTTTGTTGAGTATTTAATGCATTTCTCTACAGAGGAGTTATGGTACAGAGATAAAGAAGGGCATCCACTTTGAGTAATAGTTCCCCAAACTCCAAAACTCAGGTCCTTGTATAACACACCAACCTAGCCCGGAACAAGAGAATTCGTGACGAAAGACCAAATCATCAATACATTAATATCCTTAGAACAAGTTAATTTCGTTTTGTCAGGGAATTGTATTGATGCAACAAAGCCGAGGTCGTTTAATTACATAAGTGTGATATAACATCGGTCAGATTTGGGTGTCCACAATGGGGCATAATGTAACTAAATGCCTCTCTTATTTACGTACAACTACCAATACCACTCACACTTAATGTACGTCATGCAGTCCATGCTAATTGCGATTAGTCTAATTTTGTTTCATAATATACAACATTGACTCGGTGTACACAAATATCCCTCCTAATATAGTGTCAACATACTACCAACAGTACTGGGTTTACTGCCGACAACACTGCGGACATTATCGCAGGAGTTATGACGCTGAAAATGACCCTATGCGGGAAAAGGAGGAGTAGGAAACGGTCATGGACGAGGGAATTAGAGAGAGAGAGAGAGAGAGAGTGAGTGAGTGAGTGAGTGAGTGAGTGAGTGAGTGAGAGTGGAGAACCAACACGGAGGAAATGATGACCAGAAAGTGGACGGTTATGACCTCGAGAAGAGGAGGTGACAATGGGAAGTTTGATAGAGGACGTGGGTGAGATGGGCGTGTGCGTGTGTGTGTGTGTGTGTGTGTGTGTGTGTGTTTGTGTGTGTGTGTGTGTGTGTGTGTGTGTGTGTGTGTGTGTGTGTGTGTGTGTGTGTGTTTGTGTGTGTGTGTGTGTGTGTGTGTGTGTGTGTGTATGTGTGTCAGAGTCGGTCAGGTAGGCAGCCAGTCAGTCAGTCAGTCAGAAAGTCATATCATGTCTGCTAATCAATAAGTCAGTCACTCAGCCTGTCAGACTCAATGAACCAGTCAGTCAGGCTACCAGACACTTAGTCAGAAAATCAATCGTTGAATCAGATTTAGTGAGTTGGAGTTAGAGTTAGTAAGTCAGAGTCAATTAGAGAGTTCAATCAGTCAGTCAGTGAGGGAATTAACTAGTCAGTCAGTCAAAGAGTTAGCCAGTCAGTCAGCCAATTAGCGGCCGGAGAGAGCCATCACTACAAGTTTGGTTGCCTCGGCACCAAAACTCTTGAGTTGATTCTCCTGAAACTCGTTCTGAAGTTTCCGGAATTACTATACTCCTAAACTCACGTGTTCTCGAATCTTTAATTCCTAACGTGGAATTATGTCGATAAAATTCTCCTGACACTACGATTATTATTTCAAAGAATGCCATGCACGCATACACACATATGCTACTAAGTGAAAAAAAGAAATACATTGGAGTGAGAGGGTACTGGACCCGACTCTGGTGGTGAAGATGGTCAAAAGGTCCAAGGACTGTTGGCTGCAGATCAGGTCGGTTCATGGCGCCGTTCAGTGTCCAGGTATCGTAGTTCACTCTCTTCCGGGAGGGAAATAGCTGTCGATCACGAATCTAACACGCGATCCAGGACCATGGTGAATCACACACACACATATGTACACACACACACACACACACACACACACACACACACACACACACACACACACACACACACACACACACACACACACACACACACACACCTTCGTAAACGTTACTCGTACTTTCAATTCATCACAGTTTCCCATAAGTACTGTATCACTTACGATGAAGACGTGATATGCCTCCTAATTTCTATATACGATCTTCTGTCCTCACATTTTTCCTCACACAGTGCATCTGCTGTACATTAAGTATTGCTTCTGTGACCCTGTGCATATGCTTTCTCAAGGGGATGCCGCGAGTATGAACCCATAATTCATAAATTTCTCATATATTCACTCAAGTGCGAATTAGCTCGCCCAATATCTTTCTCGTTTAAATTCAGTCCACCCCTATGCAGTTTCTCTTGTCCTTCCTCCATTAATCTCACTATACAGTCACCTTGGGACTTGTTCTGTACCTATACTTTTTAAGGTCTCGTACGTATGGATTCTGTTTTTTTTTTTTTTTTTTTTTTTTTTTTTGTCTCCGTAGGAAATAAAAAAAAATGCTCAACATAAGATCTAAAACCTTTTGTTATTCCCCTTTCTTATGCGTTTCTATTATCCTTTGTGATCAATCTGTCAGTACCCTTACCTTATTTTGTAAATTGTATTTATCATAGTCCCTCCCCCCTTTGATGCATTCCTGCGTTCAGTTTGTTCTCGATGTTCTCTAATTCCTTTGTGTCTCTGTTTTCCTAAATATATTTCTTCCCCCCACTTTGACCTATTCCCGAGCCGAGACTTCCGGATCTTTGTCGATTTGTGCGCTTGATAATTCATCCAAGAATTCCCTCGGCGTTCTTTTACTTTCCTCCCTGTGTATCACTACCTTTCTCTCTGTTCTATTTC
>NC_134800.1:538673-541173 GCF_046742065.1 Oratosquilla oratoria | reverse complement strand
TTTTTTTGGCTACACCCCCCCACCCCGTGTAAGGGGGAAAATGCTTTGGTATATGTATGTATGTATGTACCTTTCATGTAGGTTCATCGTAATTTCCCTTCCTACATATACTCGAGTATTTTCTCTATTTTCTTTCTGGGGACCCTTCATACTCCCTCCTCCCTCCCTCCCTACTTCCCTCCCTCCCTCCCTCCTCCCTCCCTCCCTCTCCTTTCACTCCACAATATCTTCCCCATCTGCTTTCCGCTTCTGTTAATAACCTCCTCTATTCTATCTTGCTTATTGGGATTTGTATCGAAAAAATATTTGCAAAGGCCTGCTGACTGCATTTAGGTTTATTGAATACAAATAAGCAGCGTGGTTACACGTGAGGCTTGGGGGATACACGCGCACATGTACAGTCTCACACACACACACACACACACACACACACACACACACACACACACACACACACACACACACACACACACACACACACATATATATTTATATATATATAAATATATATATATATATATATATATATATATATATATACATATATATATATATATACCCCGCCTCGGGAATCGAACCGAGGCCCAGCGAGATGCTAAGCCGACGCCTAATCACTGCGCCATAGGAGCCTTGAAAGTGCTCGAACTTGGAGTTAACCTAACCCCTGAAGAATCAAGATAGACTGCTAACTGCCGTCTAAATTTAAATTTTGCCGAGTTCTTGAGCTCAGCTCATAAAGAATGGAAAGGCTGGTCCTCATCCTTGCAAACGCGTTCGCCATTTTAAATGCCTGAAGTGAAACGCTAGTCACAGCGATGTTATACAAATAATTTTCCGACAATCGACTCGGGGATCGAACCGTGACCCAACAAGATGTGGAGACGACGCCTTACCATTGTACCACAGGAGCTTCAAAAGGATTCGAACTTGCAGTTAGGTTAACTCTGTGATATGTGTGTATATGCATACACAAATATATGTAAATTGTACTATCTTGCGAGTTCAAATGTGGAGATAATGTTATATACTGCAGTGGGTGAAACCAATTATACAGTTGTGTGTGTGTGTGCGTCTGTGATTCGTCATGGTTTTGGATCACGTGTTGGACTCGTGATCAACAGCTATTTCCCTCCCGGAAGTGAGTTCAGAGCTCGTGTATGACCGATCTATGGGTAATACTGTGACCTTGCATGCACACACACACACACACACACACACACACACACACACACACACACACACACACACACACACACACACACACACACACACACACAACACAACACCCCCCCCACGAGAGTTGGAGTAACAAACCGTAGCGAAGCTATACTAAAATTATTTCAGCCCTGGGCAGGATTCGAAACCGAACCACCGTAATGGCAGCCGGGAACTCTAACCACTGCGCCATTGTGCGTGTGTGTGGTGTGTGTGTGTGTGTGTGTGTGTGTGTGTGTGTGTGTGTGTGTGTGTGTGTGTGTGTGTGTGTGTGTGTACGAAAGTTTAGTGCAATTTGATTGTTGGAGGCAGACCCAATGTCTACCTTGGGACCAGCAGATAAGCTTGTGAACTGATAGTTGAACTTGCGTTCATGGCTGACGTAAAATAGAACTAACTGCGCCCGAGTTCTTTAAACACAAGTGTTTTAGGTTGCGCAGTGTCTGTGTGTGTGTGGGGTTGGGGGAGTGTGTGGAGCAATTTCAATGTTAAAACAAACACGTTTTTTATTGTTTTTGAATTAGCTAGGCACTGTGTCGTCATTTGGTTGAACATATTCGAAAAAATGCAAATGTCTATTTCCTGGAAAAGTAACGAGAAATATTCCATCATGGTATTATTTGTGTGTGAAAGAGAGGGAGGGAGGGCGAGAGAAGAGAGAGGGAGAGAGATAAAGAATGAGAGAGAAAGAGAGAGAGTAAGAGATGCTAAATTTGCCAGGAACATATTGTAATTAATCAGGATTTTGAGGAAATTAAATCTTATTCTCGTGTTTTGACTTTGGAAGGCTTATGAAAGCTTTGTAGTCCTTATCCATCATTACATGGCATTGCGTAGATTTTGTTATGTCAAAGAGCCAAAAGATTATTGTAAGGTGAAGGAAGGAAATCTCTCAATGGGGTCTCGGCCTTTTAGGAATGCTTTCGGAATGTGGCCCGCCCCCCCTCTCCCTGCCTTTGGTGTAATAAAATAAATTGGTGTAACAATGGTAGGAGTTACCATGACGTCAGAGCTAATAATGACTCTTGTATAGACCGATACGCTTGTCAATAAAAATCGATAGCATGCGATATTCAGCAGAGGGGTGGGGGTAGGGGACTGGGGGGGTGGGTGGGACTGGGGGTGGGGCGGGAGCTGGGGTATGGGGGAGACTGGGGGGGGGTGAGGGAATTAAATCAGTTTTGCTTTCACGGATTTTGAAAGACCAGGAGACCATTTTTTTTTCATAGTTAACTTTTTGTATCCGTTTGTTTTTAAGAGGAGCCTTCCGTTCTGTGGATTAGCT
>NC_134800.1:499226-534226 GCF_046742065.1 Oratosquilla oratoria | reverse complement strand
ACACACACACACACACACACACACACACACACACACACACACACAATAATATCAGCCCAGGACTGAAATTATTTCAGTATCGCTGCGCTTCGAGTCGTTACTCCAACTCTCGTGGGCGGGGAGTTGTGTGTGTGTGTGTGCGTGTAAGGTCATAGCATTACCCATAGATCGGTCATACGAGCTCTGAGCTCTCTTCCGGGAGGGAAATAGCTGTCGATCACGAGTCCAACACGTGATCCAGAGACCAAGGGGAATCACACACACACACACACACACACACACACACACACACACACACACACACACACACACACACACACACACACACACACACACACACACACACACACACACATGTATGTATAATTGCATTTGATTTAAGTTACAATTTCGGGAACATCGGGAGTCGAATTCTTTGAATCCATGCTTTGTGTTTCTGTATCAGCATCTGGATTTGTGCATATATCTAAGGCAGATAAAACTGTCTACTTAATTAGGGAGTAAGCACAACTTTCAAGACTTTCCATTAAAACTATTTGCGTTCTTTGTATTTAGCCAATAAAGTAATAATGAGTATTTTCTTAGCAATAAATAGTCCTTCTATCCATCGAGTGTCGCACCGAAAAGGTGGAGTCACAGAAATGAATTTGAGAAAGATAGCAGAACGGAGGGATAGAAGTTGAAAGTGATAAGTATTCTTTTTAAGGTTGGACAAGCACCGGCTCCGGCCTCCTAACTACACCAGGGGTGCTTGGCTTGCGACGCCTCCCGGAGGGGAGGGACACACAGTGCCCCTGCGAGGACCAAATCTAAAAATGTTAAAATGGTTTATTTGATTAATCCCTCATACATTTTTTTCTTTGAAGGAGAGTTGAATATATATATATATATATATATATATATATATATATATATATATAATATATATATATATATATATATATATATATATATATATATATTCGGGGGGGTGGTTATTTATGGTTTCCAGTAGTTCATATTTTTTCATTTTCTTTTAATCCATTTTTTTTCTTGGACATTTTTTCCCAAACCTTACGATGGAATTTTGTGATTTTATATTTTACTGAGGCTCCTTTGGTTGGAAAGGTCGTGAAATTTCTTGTTTTGAGTCTTCAATTGGTTATGGATTTTTTTTTAATATATATATATATATGTATATATATATTTTCTAATATATATATATATATATATATATTTATATATATATATGCATATATATATATATATATATATATATACAGGGAGCTCCAAAAAAGATGTAACTAGTTTGATTGGTCTTCATTCAGACAGACTTTGAATAACAAGCTTAATACGCGAGATACATAAAGTCAATAAGGTTGGATTATGTCTGAAAGTCAAACAAACTTCTGGTATTGCACATGCTCGATATGAGCCCCATTTCTGTTGAAACATGCTTTCACGCGGACGCAGAAATTCTGGCCAACTCTTTTCCATGTTTCAGCGGAAACTTTAGCTACATAAGCTGCCACATTCTGCTTTAGATTAGCCTGTGTTTGAGGTCTGTTGGCATAGAACTTCCCCTTTGCTACTCCCCAGAACCAGAAATCAAGTGGATTTAAGTCAGGGCTGTGGGGGGCCCACTCATGATCTGTGTTGAGGCTGGTGAGACGATTCCGGAAGAGTCCCCTGAGATGATCCAATGATGCGTGGGCTGTATGAGGTCTTGCACCATCCTGCATGAACCAAGCAAGCCTTAACTGTCCTTGGGTTAGCTTCTGAGTCAGGTCACCGTGAAACTGATCAAGAATGGCGATATAACGTTCACTGTTGATGGTAACGGTGCGCCCATTTTCCTCGAACCAGTAAGGTCCCAGCAGACCGTGCTTTGCATTGAACGCCACAAATGCAGTGACCTTCGGACCTTTGAGGCGCTTCTCACTGATTTCTTCTGGCTTCTCTTCTCCCCAAAACACATTGTTGTGGTTATTAACAGCCCCATTAAGATGAAAGTGTGCTTCATCACTAAACCAAATGTGATTGAGCCAGTTGGGAGTTTGCTCGAGCTTTTCATTCAGCCAGTCGCACATCTCGATTCTCTTCTCTTTGTCCTGTTGCTGCAGCACATGGTGAGTTGAAATTCTAAATGGGAACAGCTTCAGGTCTTTCTTCATAACTCTCAAAAGTGTAGTTGGAGAGAGAGCCGGCTCTTGAGCGCGGATTCGGTAAGATTTCTTCGGACTGCTAACCACCGACTCACGGACTTGCTCCCTCTTCTCAGGAGTGATGATCGGTCGCCGGCCACTTCTTCCCTTGTGGACGTGATCCAGGGTTTTCTCCTTTTCAAAATGCTGCACAATCCTCTGTATTTTCAAATTTGTAAGTGCTGCACACTCAGACTTAGATTAGTGACCCTGGTGTGTGTTGAACCGACGGCGGACTTCTGCGGGTGACTTGGTTTCATACCAGAGTTGAACGATTTTCAACTTCTGCTCTAGCGTGTACATTTTGCATACAATCTGGAAAACAAGAAAAATAAAGACATGTTAACAAATCCAACCTAGTTGACTATGTAACCTGAAAAGGAAAAGTCCGTGCGCGCCCCAACAGATTAATTATAGCCGATCAAAGTAGTTATATCTTTTTTAGAGCTCCCTGTATATATTGCACCCTTTCCTTTTGGATACTCCTTCATAACCCAGGCTAAAAATATTGGTTCTTCTTTTTTCAAAGCATGTTATTTTCGGGAGCACATCTTGCCGCGTAAAAAGAAAAAGAAAAAAATAATCACTTGTGTCAGCTGTTTGCCAAGTTTTGGGGAGTACTGGGTGGAGCGATGACATCATCACCGTGTGTCAATTGTTTGTCGGGTTCTGGGAAGTACTGGGTGGCGATGACGTCATCAGGAAGTTATTATTTTAAAGGTATGTAGACAAGCTGTAATGGTAGGTTAAATTAAAGTTATAGCACTTGTAAAAGTATTATTAAAAAAATCACAACACCGAAAAACCGTGTGCTCTAGCTCACGACTGACAAGATATTGACGGTACACACAGCGTCGGTACGCACAATTGGAAGGAATATCAATCCATTGGTGGGGAATACAAATGCTCTGATAAGAACCCGCCAGGTGGCTTTATACATAGATACATGCATTGGTACATGATTATATATTACAATTATAATACACACTCCCACAACATAGCTCGGCCACCATCTCTGGGTGCCCTCACTAAAGAAACAACATTCGTGTTAGGGAACAAACACAAGTTTACGTTTATAAAATAAGGCAATAGACAAAAGAAATACATATACATATACTGAAACATAATACACAAAATACGCAAACATATACAAAGACATATAGGATTGTAATATACAATGGATACACCTACTTATTTGGGCCAGTAGAAAAAAAGGAGTATGACATAAATTGCCGGACGTCCGGGACAGGATACACTACACAATAATACATATGAAATATACAATAATACATAGTACAAATCAGAAAATTATACAATAATCATACATTTGGCTGGCAATTATTGAAGAGCTCTTGAAAAAGATAGGTCAAATCCCCCTCGGTTATGCCTAGCATAACCAAAGCTGCACATATTTATTTACATAATTTACTCTCTTCATAGATAGCAGTTATAATGACAAAAGGTTGACAGCAACACAAATGTACAGTCTTACTCAACTATCAAGGCAATATACCTTTTGAACCACGATATGAGTGATGAACAGGGGGTGATACAGTAGGAACATTGGGCCTTGGAGGAGGCCCAATGTTCCTGTGTCTTCTTAAGCCTATCAGAATGCAGAACCTCACTAAGTCCCTGAGATGGGTAAAAAACCATGAACTTATTGGGATGAAGCCTTTGCGTCACCAGAAAAGGACCAGTAAATTTGTTGTTTAGCTTAGACTGTTGTTCAGACATTTGCTAAAATACATGATCACCCACTTGGCTGGAAACAGGTGTAGCCTTACCATGTTATTTCTGTATCATGTTTGATCTAGACTCCTGAAGTTTCATTTTCACAGAATCATACTGAATGACACTGAAGGTGACTGTAATCTTCAGAACTGTAGAGAAGACGAATAGGACTATCCAAAAGATCATAAGGAAGCCTCTTCTCAAAACATTAAATGACATTATAAGGTGTATTTCCTGTTGCTACATTGATAGTGTAATTAATGCAGGCACATGGGGTAGCCAGTCTTCCCAAGTTTCCTGCAGATCACTAGCAACGTGCCTTAGGATGTCAAGTATTTTCCTATTCGTCCGCTCCACCAGATCGTTAGAGGAGGGATGATAAGCAGTTACAAAAAATTGGGTAATGTATTGTTTGCAAATGTTGTTATCTTTTTGTAGTGCACCAGGTACGCCGGTGGTGCTTTGCCTCCGGCGGTGTTTCTTGCCCAGGCCTACGGCCTTTGTTATGAATATATTTGGGTGGAAAATGAACGAGAATGGTAAAAATACGTCTTTTAGTGAACAGAAAACTCCTAACAAGATATTTTAACACTCTTAGGGCTAAGTTCAACATCATCGTCGTCAGTGTCGTCCAGAAACCCTTAAAGCGGCCTATACACGATCAATTATATTGCGCAAGTCTGGTTGCACAATATAATTGACAATTTAAAGTTGCCCACACACTGGTCAATATAATTGACACTTTAATTGCGCAAACCAGGCTCAGTTTGGTCTTGCAATCCGCTGAGAAAGGATGGAGGATTTTGACCCAGCAATCGCCGTGGCCGTTGCTCTTGCTGTAGAAGAGGAAACCGATGTTCCAAAAAGGAAACGTGCAAAATGGTCAAAAGAATGGTTTCTGCAGCGTTCAACGTTTGAACATACCAAATTACTACGTGAACTGAGCCATAATGAGCCAAGTGATCTTAAAAACTTTCTGCGCATGGATGCTGAGTCCTATAATGAGCTATTGCAAATGGTCGAGCCCCTGATTGAAAAACAAACTACAAATATGCGTCAGCCCATCTCTCCTACGGAGCGTTTATCAATTACACTGCGTTACCTGGCCACGGGAAATACATTTGAAGATCTGAAGTTTGTCAGTGCTATTGCGCCACAAACCATCGGCAAAATTGTTATTGAAACCTGTGAAGCCATCATCAGCTGCTTACATGAGTACATAAAGGTAAGATTAAGTTTCTTGTCAAATATGTTTACATATATCTTTATAATTTGTGAAATGGAACACCAACAAGTCAATAGTCAGTTTTTAATCAAATTAGTAATTTTAACATTTACAAAATTCTATAGTGATTAGAACAATACTCAAAAGAAACAGTATTACATTAGAACAATACTCAAAACTCAAAAAAAGAAATCAGTGTCAATGCACTGATGGTATTACTACAAACGCCAAATTATTATCAGTCTGAATCAAACTGTAGTGTTTATTTGGAAGTAAAGCTCGAGAAGTAATTGGCCAGAGAATACGACAGTCCATCGGGAGTGTTTCTTGAGAGATCCACTTGTTGGGGTACAGTTTCGCCTACAGCGGTGCAGTATGAATAAGGTACAAATGTAGCCGACTGATCAGAAATGGTCGAAGATGGTGTAAGTGAACGGCTCTGTGTCCAGTTGTCATCGTTTATTTGGACTGAATTCCTTTTCAGTGTACCTATCTGTCCCTCAAAAAGTATATCATTAATAGCTTTCTTTGCGAACAACTGCTGGTCTGGAGTCATCTTTGAGAGTTCAGCTGCCCAGTCGTTCAGTGGCAAGCTTCAGAAGTTCTTCTCGGGCATCATTCTTAACTGGCGTTACTGAACTTCTCGTCTTCATCCGTTTGTCAGGTTTCTGGAGAGACTCCTTGCTCATGGAAGGAGAAGGCGTCAGTGTTAACTGCGGCTCTCTTAACATGTTGTTGCTGGGAACGTCTGTTTCCACATCTTCCGTATCATCCTGTGAACATAAAATTGTTTTTATCATTATCAATTCATCATGTGAATAAGGCATTATTATATGAGTGTTGGCTGACTGTGAGAAGTAATTTAATAAGAAAACAAAATTAGTCAACAAGGTGCAAAGTGAGTTATAAATTGAGATAACCTCTGGCAGCCAGCCAACGCTCATATAATAATGCCATTATCATTAGGTCTGTAAACAAAGAGAACTATATTTTTCTGCCAAGTATGCTAAAGAGAAAACTGGACTGCAGTCCTTTCGTTAATGAATTAATGCCATGTCTTTGGAAAAGATGGTTCTATCGTGACCTAATGATCATGTGAAGTGTTTCATCCAGTTAACATAAAACTCATAAAATTTCAGTTTGCAGATGCCGCAATCCGAAGATGAGTGGCTGAAAGTCTCTGAAGGATTTCGTAAAAGCTGGAATTTTCCGCACGCTCTAGGTGCGGTAGATGGTAAATATATTGCCATAAAGAAACCACCAGGAAGTGCGTCGTACTTCTTCAATTACAAGAAGTTCTTCAGCATCGTGTTAATGGCGGTAGTAGACGCCAACTATGAATTTATAGTCGCCGATGTTGGTGTGAACGGAAGAGTGTCGGATGGAGGTGCGGTTTCTCATACATATTTTGGCCGTATGATGGACAATCAAGAACTCGCAATTCCTCCTCCAGAAAAACTTTGTGATGATGACGTGATGCCAATGCCTTACGTTTCCGTAGGAGATGAAGCCTTCTCTCTGACCGAAAATTTCATGAAGCCATATCCTGGACGTGGCGCTGAAGAGGATGATATCTACAATGAGAAATGTATTTTCAACTACCGTTTAAGTAGAGCGCGCATGGTCGTGGAAAATGCATTTGGAATTCTCGCTTCAAGGTTCGGGGTGTTCCAAAGGCAGATGCTGCTTTCACCAGAAAAGGCTCAGACAGTAACGTTAGCTTGCTGTTACCTACACAATTTCTTGAGGAGGAAGTCCAAAAGATACATCATGCAGGGAACTGTGGACTGGAAAGATGAGAATGGACTTGTCTATGGGGGGTCATGGCGAGATTCGCTGATTGAGACACACGGGTTGCAAGCGACACAGGAGAAATGACTCAGATAAAGCAAAGGACATACGGGATATGTTCAGACGCTACTTCTGTACTAAAGGATCTGTATAACATAAGACATAAGAATAAAGGAGACTGCAAAAGACCATAAGGCCTACACTAGGCAGCTCCGTATCCATCACCACCTGTCATCCCCATCCATAAAGTTGTCTAATCGTTTTTTAAAACAACTGATAGTTTCAACTACAGTTTCAGTTTCAACTACATGGTTACTAAGTTTATTCCATTTAGTAAACCAATTCTTGCCTATTTCCTTCTTAAACCTAAATTTGTCCAGTTTATACCCATTACTGCGAGTCCTGCCCTGTTGTTTTATTATGATGACCTTGTTTGCATCACCCTTGTTATAGCCTTTGATCCACTTGAACACTTCTATTAGATCACCCCGCACTCTGCGTCTTTCCAGAGTGTAAGTTTAGGTGCCTAAGCCTCTCTTCGTAAGGTAAATTTCCGAGTCCTTGTATCATTTTGGTAATTCTTCACATCACTTTGTGTAACTCTTAATGTAATGTAAGAAATAAATAGTTCTATACGAATTGCTATTTTTTAATACATCTTTTCTTGTGTATGTGTGAATCATCAGTACTAAATTTATTTTAAGAAATGCAGTACATGTCAAAACCAGTTATACATCTGAAAATGACGGTAAAATTTTGCTATAACACATAATCGATTTTTAATTTAAAAACATATTTTTCTTATGTATTTCACCGCAAAAGTAACAAATCATTTATTCAAAATGTCGTTCAAAGCTAGTTTACAAAATACAGGCAATTTAAATAAGCTCTGCAACACTCACGCGTCATGAGCGTGACATAATACATAAGAAAATGTGTTTTTAAATTAAAAATCGATTCTGTGCTAAAGTAAAATAATACCAAAATTACATACCTCATGAGAAGGTCCGCTGTCGTCTGCAGTCGATGCTAGACATGTCTGCTTTGTGAGTGTACTCCGCGATTTTGCTGGGATTTCTTAGTCGTTGAGGAAGGTGAGGACTTGAAAATACCACAACGTTGGTTCATATACCTGGTCCGCCCCTGCGCCAGATTTTTCCGACTCCTGCACTTTTTCAATTCTTTGCGATAGTTGGTTCTATATGAATTGATTTTTTTTACATCTTCTCTTGTGTAGTTTGGGTACTTTTCCTGGAATTTTTAAACCAACACAGCGGAAGCTGCATCTTTCTTTTGTCTGTTGCTGTAATCATCACTTTTTACTTTCCATAGGGCTGGTAAACTTTTATGAACTTCGATGCACTCCAATTGGAATGCCCTGTCTTCTTCTTTGTCAGACATGTTGACGGTACGAAATCTGGAAGACAAATGATTTTGTTGCACAATTTAATTGACGGTCACCACAGACGGTCAATTAATTGTGCAATCAAATAGACTTGAGCAATAAAATATCAAGCAGAAATTGATTCACTCAATACAATTGTGCAAGTCATCAATATCGCCCATACACGGTCAATTTAATTGTCAATTCAGAGTATTGACAATGAAATTGCGCAATATAATTGATTGTGTATGGGCCGCTTTACACGGCACGGCACCAACATGTCCCCAGATGTGTCCCTTTGCTGTAGACTCCCCTTACCGGAAATGACTCATCGAAGACTTGGAAATTTCTCATAGAATTGGATCAAATTTATTTCTAATTGGTATTGGTTTAGTTTCAATTTATTAAAGAACAGATGTTCTCATTACAATCACAAAACCTACCTCTTCAATACGAATCAAGTCCTCGCGCGCAGCATCGGATGCCTGATGTACGATGATTCGGTGACGCATCACAATACTTGCGTTATAAAACATAAAGTCACTACTGATTTACTCGTTCTCTTTCATTTTGAGTAGTAATAAACACAGAAAACGCGATCAGTCCAGTTCACAGAATTTGGGGGTCACTCAGCTACAACTACAAAATAAATACAATCAGGATGCTAACGCCGGCATCCTCGTATAGCCACTTGCGCCTTATGACGCCTATGTATTTACCTAGTTGTATTTACCTAGTTGTATTTTGCGGGAAGGGGAGCTATGCTCG
Organism: Oratosquilla oratoria; assembly: GCF_046742065.1. Lineage (NCBI taxonomy): Eukaryota > Metazoa > Arthropoda > Malacostraca > Stomatopoda > Squillidae > Oratosquilla > Oratosquilla oratoria. The sequence continues at coordinate 525,141 of NC_134800.1, read as the reverse complement.
TGTTGTCCCGCCATTGTATCTCTCAGTGTCTAGTTTGCTTTTAAACTCGTGAATGGTTTGTGCGCATACTATTTCATTATCCAGTTTGTTCCAAGTGTTTAAAACCCTATGTGGAAAACTGTTTTTCTTCAGTTCTCTTCTATAGCTATGTTTTCTTAATTTTCTTCCATGTCCTCTTGTGTTTCTCTTGTCCCAGTTTAGTAATTCTTCTCTGTCAAGTATCTCTGTGCCTTTCATGATTCTGTAGATGGTCAGTAGGTCTCCTCTCTCTCTTCTTTGCTCCAGTGTCGGTAGCTCCAGTTTAGCCAATCTCTCCTCGTATGATAGGTTTGCAAGTGCAGGTGCCATTTTTGTAGCTGCTCTTTGGATTCTTTCTATTTTCTTTATGTTCTTTTTGGTACTGGGGGACCACAATGTCGCCGCATACTCTAGTCTAGGCCTTATTAATATAACCAGAATTTTTTTTATCATGTCTTCGTCCAGGTAAGCAAAAGCCACTTTTATTGATCTTAGCAAGTTGTAAGTCTCCCCGACAATTTTGTTTATCTGTGTATCATAGGACAAGTCGTTTGTGATAACAACTCCCAAGTCTTTTTCGGATCCTACTTTCTTTACTTCCTTGGTTCCAATTGTATATTTTCTTGATATTCTGTTTTTTTTTTGCTTTTTCCAAACTCCATTATGCTACACTTCTTAGTATTAAAATCCACTTCCCATTTCTGACTCCAGTTCCATACCCTATTCAGATCTTCTTGCAGTGCTTCACAGTCCTTATCAGTTTCTACTTTCCTTAACAGTTTGGCGTCATCAGCAAAGAAGCTCATGTAACAGTTCACGCCCTCGTCCATATCATTCATATAGATAGCAAACATTATTGGAGCCAGTACAGATCCTTGCGGTACTCCACTGATCACCTCTTTCCAATCTGAATATTTTTCTCTGAGTACTACTCTCATCTTTCTACCAGTCAGGAAGTCCTCCATCCATTTTAGTAGGTTCCCTTGTATTCCTCCTATGTGTTCCAGTTTTTTTTTTAGTAATTTTCTGTGTGGTACTTTGTCAAATGCTTTTTGCAAGTCTAGGAATGCACAATCAGCCCATCCGTTTCTTGCTTGCACTATGTCTATTAGTCTTGAGTAGAAGCATATCAAGTTTGTGGTGCATGATCTACCTTGTCTGAACCCGAATTGTCTTGGGTTTAATATGTTGTTATCTTCCAGGTGTTTTACCCATCTATTCTTGATGATTTTCTCACAAATTTTGGCTATAGTGCTTGTTAGTGATACTGGTCTATAGTTGGTGGGTTCTTCCTTGTTTTCTCCTTTATATATTGGTACAATGTTAGCATTTTTCCAGTCATTAGGTATCTTTCCTTCCTTGAGTGAGCTATTTATTATGATGTGTATTTTGTCCGTTAGCTCTTCTTTGCATTCTTTTAGAATCTAATTTGCAATTCCATCCGGGCCATGTGATTTTCTGACGTCCAGTTTTGATAGATGTTCTGATATTTCTTTTTGTGATGTAAATTCACTCATGTGGGGAGAATGTTTGTTATTATCTACGTCCCAATTTTGTATTTTCTCTCTGGTGAAGACAGATTTAAAGTGGTTGTTCATGATTTCGGCCATCTCTAATTCTTCTGTGTATTCTATATTTCCTTGGCGTAGTTTCACTAGTTCCTGTTTGGTTTTAAGTTTACCATTTACATACCGGTAGAATAGCTTGGGCTGATCTTTGCATTTATCTATAATATCCTTCTCATGGTTCCTTTTCTCCTCTCTTCTCACATTAACATACTCATTTCTATAGTTTATATAAATTTGCCATTTGCTTTGTTTTTTGTCTTTTCTCCACCTTTTCCAAGCTTTGTCCCTTCTGTCTTTTGCCTCACTGCATCTTTTGTTGAACCAACATTTAATGTACAATCTCTCTCGTTTTTGTCTTGGTACATGCCTGTTTACACCTTCATTGTAATTATCCAACAGTATGTTCCATTTCTCTTCCACTGTTGTCTCTTCCATATAGAATTTTTCCCAGTTTGCATTCTGGAAGAACGTCTTTAGTTTTGCAAAGTCTGTTTTGTTGTACATCAATCTTCCTTTCCTATGCTTTTCGCTCCTCTTCATCTCTATTTCTTCCTTTAGTACAGTTTCGATGAGTACATGGTCACTCTCCAATTGGTGTCTTGTAGTGGACTTTGTCCACTATTTCAGGTTCCGTTGTAAATATTAAATCTAGTTTTGATGGCTCTTCATTGTTTCTGTACCTTGTGTTTTCACTGACCCACTGGGTCATTGTGTACTCCATGGTCATGTCTAGCAGTACATTGCCCCACACGTCATCTCCTCGTACTGTCATGTTGTCCCAACAAATTTCTTTGCAATTGAAGTCTCCCATAATTACTAGGTTACCCTTACCATTTAGTATCTCATTTAGTGATTTTCTTGTATATTCTAGCATTTTTGTGTGTTCGTTTTCTTTCCAAGCATTCGTTCTTGGGGGCACATAGGTCACCACAAACTTTCTACTTTTCATATTCTTGCCTTCGACTTTTATCATGATCAGTTCAACATTACCTTTGCCCTCTGCAATTTTTGTCACGTTTAGGTCTTTCTTGGCCAAGAACATGATTCCCCCTCCCTGTTTTTTGTCCCTGTTTCTTATCCAGTAATTGTATAGCCCTTGTCCAATATCGATAGATGGTATTTCTCCTCTTAATTTAGTCTCTACAATTCCCATTATGTCTGGTTTTTCTTCTAACAGATAAACATTGAGTTCGTTCAGACCTGAAATTAATCCGTCAATGTTAGTATAGGCCACTTTTAATTTTCTTCCTTCTCCATTATCTTTTTTGTCCTTGGTTTTTTCGTTTTGATGTGCCACTGTTTCAATCTCATGTCGATTACTCTCCAATGGAATTCTTTGCATTCTGTCTCCGTTCTCAACAAGTTTTTTTCCTTTGCTTCTTTTCTTAGTGACTTTTCTTTTTCTAATTCCTCAGTACTCATTTCTCTTTTTATCCATATCTTATTGTACTTTTCACTCTTTGCCAAATTGCCTACTTTTTCAAAGATGTTTTCTACTACCATCTGTGACCTTAATTTTATCTTTAGAGGTCGATTTCTATCTTTAGAGTAGCGACCGATTCTGTGTGTCTCTTCTAAGTCTATGCTTGAATCTCTTTCCCCCCCTGAATTTCATTTAGAATTTCTACTGCTGTCTCTTTTTCTTCTTTTTCTCTCATGTACCTCGCCAGTTCCTGTTTTTCTTTTAGTCCATAGACCACAATACATTTTTTCCTATCTACTGTATCCCTGACCCAGTTTGCTTTTTCATTAATCACTTGGATAATTGTGTCTTTTGCATTATCCTGCATTTGCTGCTTGACTATTTCTTTAAAAGCAGTTTCCTTGTTTTCGATGTTTTCCTTCCACTTCTTAATTTTCTGAATACTTTCTTCACCTAGATTCTCTTCGATCTTTTGTGACAACTCATGCAGTCTGTTGTTCACCTCTATCGTATGAAAGAGGTTAACCTTAAAGAGCTTTTGACATTTGTTACATTCGCGATTTTTTACATGAATAATAAGTAATGATAAAACTTTCTACCTATAAAGAGGGAGGCAAAATTTCGAAACGGGATTTAAAACCAGGCTGATATGCAACCTTACCATCTCCAAATGTGAGGAAACGACTGAGAGTGAAAGTATACGTGGTCACAGTCATTTCTACCAACAACAATATAATTCTTCCAGATAACAACTATAATTCTTCCGGCTATGGTTCATGATGGTTGGGATAAGAGATAGTGATCTCTGGACCCCCTTAGTCACAACCTAAATGGCGGATGGTGTTGGCCCAGTGGTCGCCCTTTGCTAGGATTGAGAGTAGCGCAGCTCGGAAACAGCTTATACAACTGAGCTTTGACTCCTTTAAACGCCATCTTTGCTTTGACAGAGGTCGGAGACGACGACGACCCTGATGACCTCTAGAATTACAGGTACCGCATTACTAAATGTAGGTTAGGTTAGGTTAGAATAGATGAATTTTAATTTATCATACTTTACTTTCTTCGGTCTCCGCCTCTACCAAAACAAAGATGACGTCTCAACCAACCGAAGCAGCAACGTTTGCTTGTTAATAATTTTTAGCAATATTTCATATTATTATTCTACGCCAAGAATGGCATATATTACATTAATGTATTATAATTTACAAAATTAGTATTTAATTTTCTATTGCTATATCGTGTAGGTTTGCACTTCTAAAAATTTACCAATCTTCTCCCTCAAAAAGCAGCACCAGTGCAAACTCTACACTAGTCTCCAAGGGGATCAGGTGATTTCGGCCCGGTAATTTCGGCCCAGGGTTCTTCTGGGCCGAAATCACCGGGCCTATTAAGCTTGAAGGCTTGGTGCCCTGGCTTGGTGCACTGTATAATTTCAATTTAGATAATTTGTTTCGTAAATTTAATTTCGTTTTCACACAGTATGTGCAAAAAATATTGTTACTTGAAACGATATATGAGTATTTTTTTTTAGAATTCTTTTGATAATATATTTTCTTTCAATAATAAGTAAATAACAATAGCAATATTTGGAGGACTGGCCGAAACGTCCTACCCTGCAGAGTTCTGGCCGAAATTTCAGTGGCCGAAACGTCTGTGGCCGAAACATCCTACATTCGATGCGCTCCCCTCCTGCATGCTCACTAATGATGTTGAACTTCTGGGTTGGGTTGTTCAAAACAAATTTTTGCACTATCTTGGCTAAACTGAGTCCACATGACAAAATACTCCTTGGTGCGAGTAGAGCCTGAACGGGGGGAAAACGTCCGGGCGGCAATTGCGTATGATCCAGAATAGCGTCCAGCTACTGTCGAGTCCATGCAAACGTTTTCCAGATCGGGAGAGACCAGTGATAGTTCTTTGACATATTGACTATAGTACTCCACGTTCCTGTTCAGTTCTATGCAGGTTCGAACTCGAAGCTGAGTAGCGTTTCCTTCATGCCCGTAAACTGCCAGTGATACTGCGTTATACAAACAGTTGCCATATCCTGTGATTCTAAGGGAAGCCTTCAGCACGGTTCCTAAGTAGGTCTCTGCTATGGTGTCGACTTCTCCATGGTACGTCAGGCGTCTAGGCTGGGGCGGCAAACTCGTTCGTCCGATGATTATCATTATTTCTTCCACCTTTGCAACTTCTTGTAGTTTCTTCTGCGGTTCCCTTTTTCTACGGGTGGCAGCTCCTATTCGGGCAATTGATCTTGCGAAATCAAAGTTTCCTCTTTCATCTTCTGTGCAGTCGTGGCAGTAGTAGTCCGCTTCGGCGCCGGCGAGCGTTACAGCTTGATCATGACGGATTCCTGCACATGAAAAATGAATCCATCTTGGCCGCAAATTTCGCATGGGTGGAACTGGCGCTTCTTGAACGTGGAGTGACGTGGCATTCTTGAACTTGAAAATTTACTTGAAATCGATTGAGTCGCTGACTTGTTTTCTCTCCAGAAGCTGGATTGAGAGTGACTGGTTGGCAGTTTTGCCCCCCCCCCTTTATACCGTATCGCGCGATGAAACGATGACATGGAAAGCCAGCCTAAGCATATGAACTCGGCCCAACATTGAGGTGTGAAAATGTATTTTCATTTCATTTTCACACAATAAGTGCAAAAAATATTGTTACTTGGAATGTTATATAAGTATTTTTTTTTTAATTCTTTTAATAATGCATTTTCTTTCAACGATAAATAAATAATAATAGCAACATTAGGAGGACTGGCCGAAACGTCCCACCCTGCAGAGTTCTGGCTGAAACCTCAGTGGCCGAAACGTCCGTCCACCAGCGCACCAACCAGCGACAAACTTCCCCTTGAAGGTCAGCTGATTATATTCCAGAGGAGGCTTACTAATACATGTATAGCCTAAGCATGCGACTTCTGACCACCAGTAACTTTAGCCTGTTAGTGTTATAAAAACTCTAAATCAATCTCCCATCCGACCACACAGTTCAATTTCCAACTCTCAACAAGAACGGTGCACCAAGCCAGGGCACCAAGCCTTCAAGCTTAAAATGTTATTTTCGCTGGGCCGAAATCACCCGAAACAGTCTCCAAGAAAGCACGATCAAAATACCCACCACGCCATATTATATTAAGGATTAATGCATTCCATCATACAGTGGAGCTGTCAAGGACTCGCCCCAAACTGGGAAAACATATCTATCCCTTTCCAACAATATATACCTAACGGGTTTTGCTTATAAGCAGCGCATATAGATACACTCACACACCCTTACTGAAAGGGATGTACTACATACCTATAACATCCTTCTCGCCACCCAAGCTAAATGAAGAGGTACAGCAATCCTCATCTGTTCAGCCATTGTAGCTGAGATTTTTCTTACATCACCCAGTAACCATTTGTTCCTTATACCTCCGTGTAACCATAATCTCACAGATTACAACACAGCGGAAAACTGCACCGCAACACACATACGAACATACATACACACACACCACCAACCTCTTCCTTCACGTGACCAAACCATGAAGTACCCCTGATTCCTAAGAACACCTTTTACCCATACACAATATATTATGTAATCTAGATTAATAACCATAATATATAAATAAGCATAAACAACTATACATTCTAATTATTGTAAAATAGAATAGTATCCAAAACTTGTATCACCAAACTAATTATAACCTGTAAACTGTTCAATATGCTGATGTAAGCTTTTTCAGAGGCATTCCACCAACAGAGAGAGGAGCTGTCAGTCTTTAGGTGGAAAGCAGACCGGGAAGGTCTGCTGGTGTAATTTTTTAAACTATTTGACTTTTTCAAGAAGTCTTGTGGTCTTTGATTTATCCACCAACGGCAAGAACATTACACTCCGTCGTCAGAAAACATTACTTTAGAAATACTATCAAACCTCCTTAGTCAACTAACTCACCAATATCCTCTAGGAGACTTCAATAAAAGACACCCTCTTTGGGGTGACCATTGCAACAAGTCATTCACTATCACTATACAACACAAACCTGCAGCCTTTCACGTACAAGTATTGACCTACAGCAGCAGAATTATTAGTCCCAAAAGCCTCATCTTCCTCATACATAATGTCCCCTGATGGAATTCAGATTTCACCACAGCCTATACAGCAAGGGAGTTAGCTTTCCGACGACATTAAAAACATCTTCTTACCTTCTTTCCAGTCTCCTGTTAAGCATTAAAGCTTGTCAGTCGTTCTGCCTTATGTAGCCCCTCCATCTGATCCTATCCTCATGTAGAATGCTGGTTTTCGATGTCTTCAAGATTGTCTCACCTGGCTTCCACTGCTCTACTAATGTTGTCCCTCCACCTCACTCTGGGTTTTCCTACTGGTCTTGTTCCTTCAGGTCTCCACTCATAATGTTTTCTTAGGTATCTGTTGATGTTCATTCTTTTCATATGTCCAAACCACCGTAGCTGTCCTTTCTCAATTAATTTAAGGATATTTTCCACTCTTAATTCTTGTTTGATGGAAACATTCCGGATTCTGTCTCTTTTGGTGACATTCTTTATTAATCTTAAAACTTTAATTTCTGTTGCTTGAATTTTATTTCCAACCTTGGTGGTAAGTGACCAAGCCTCGTGCCCATGTGTAAGTATAGGTCGTAGTATATTCGTATATAAGATGGATTAAAAACATCTAGCCCTCGAAAATTCCATAATCTTAAAAAAATAATAATATGTTAAGCATGACAAAACTCATGGCAAACACATTTCAACACTCACCTTCTCTCTATCTTCATAGAAAAAAAAAAAAAAAAATAGTCACCAGTAAAAAACTCATATCCTCCCTCAGTTCTTTAGGTCAATGGCCAAACTATATCATCACCTCCCCAAGTAGCAGAAACAATAACAAACACATAGTCCTTAGTATATGTCCATACTAATCACGGACCCAAATATATATACCAAACGACTATCAATGAACCACATCCATCCCCAGACTTTACTCCATACTTAATCCACGACAACAACTGTCTATTCGCCTAAGCGGAATACGACACTTCTCTCCCCAATTGTAAGAAAAGTGACCCCTTCCCCAGAAAACATATACTATGACATGGGTCTACGACAGTTGGTCGAACGACAATTGGTCGACAGCGACAATTGGGCGACAGGACAATTCGTCGAACGTGACATTTCGTCGACAGATATTTAGAATACATTTAAAGTACTAATTTAATAAATATATTCATATATTTCCATTTTGGAGGAATGCTAGAGTAGTTTAGATGACATTTCATGAGAAAAAGTTACAATATCAAATGAATTAAAAGGAGTATTTAGGACTTGTTATGCCACCATTTGTTCATTGATTGGCGACACTGAGACATTGCAATAAGATAAAATAATTACACATTGTATGTTAAATACATCAATGTAAGTTTTGGCGAGGATGATTTTACAGTATTTCCGTACACACTAGCATATCACAGTTGTTTAGGATTTTTCATGGCTGTTCCAATGTCTTTCGACCAACTGTCGTGCACTCTCCCAATGGTCGACACTGTCTGACCATATCCTACAAAAATCAGAACACTCTTTGATACACTTTGATAATGGCTGAATTTTGCAAAACATCTCGTGGTGGTGTACGTCTGCTTTTTGAAGGCTACACCTACACCAAAGATCGTGAATGAGCCACGAAGATTTACTGGAAATGCTCTGATCGTACTTGTAAAGGTCGAGCTATCACAGAATATAACAATGTTCTGTCCACCAAAGAACATTCACATGTTCCGGATGTGACTAAAACCAAAGTTACCGCTCAGATAAGCAAAATGAAAGCTGCTGCTCACTCAACTGAGGCAACGGCATCATAGTCAACCGGATGATCACCAGACCCCTAGAAAACACAGATATGTTTTGTATTATTATTGTTGTACATGTTACTATTTGAAATTATTTACTACTGTTATTATAGTTTATTATTTACTACTATTATTATGCCATTGTATATTACCTCAATGTCACATCTTTCCAGTCTTTTCGTGTGTACTTATGTAATTTCTTTTATTTCACAGGTGACCCATCTCTGCCTAAGCTAGCGAGTCTGAAGAGAACTATCCAGAGAACCAGGCGCCAACATCAGCCTCTACTGCCCCAGACAACTATGGACATTGACCTGGACGATACCTGGAGCAAAACCGCCTCTGGGGAACCTTGGGCGACCAGTACCACGCTCGACAACCAGAAGATCCTGATGTTTGCTACTGATCAAAACCTTCGGTACTTGTCGTCAGCAACCACGTGGTACGGTGATGGAACATTCTCAATAGTCCCGTCCCTGTATTATCAGCTGTACACTCTTCATGCGCCTGTGTTTGGGAAGATCATGCCACTGGTGTACTTCCTTTTACCACGCAAAACCCAGGTTATGTACACGCATATGTTCACGACACTACTACGCACGCTGGAGGACAAGCTTCTGGAAGTCAACGTCGCCAAGTACCGCTGTGACTACGAGGAGGCGTGTATCGCGGCGGCCACAGACATCCTGAATGTTGAGGCTGAGGGCTGCTTCTTCCACCTCTGTCAGGCGAACTATCGTCACCTCGTGACTCTAGGATTCAAACAACGCTACTCGACAGATGAGGAGTTCGCTCTGAACTGTCGAATGATCTCCGCCATGGCGTACGTTCCAGCTGCAGACGTGGATCGCGTGTTTGAGGAGCTCAAAGGACATTTGCCCGATGAACTGTTAGACATGCTGGGATACTTTTAGAACACCTACGTTGGCTCGTATCGTGCTGATGGTAATGGCCTGCAACTCAGACTAACGCGTCATCCTCCCAAGTTTGGTTCCAATCTCTGGAGTGTGTATGACCGGACACTAGCTGATGAGCCCAAAACAACAAACGCACTGGAAGGTTGGCATCGCAGGATGAAAAACTGTATCGGAAAGGCCCACCCGAACTTGTTTGAATTTATCCAGAGTTTGTGCAGTGAGCAGTGCCACACTGAGATCTTGATCCAGAAGCTACTTGCTAGCGACGATCCTGAGCCACCACGCAAGAAAATGCGCCTGCACAAGAACCGTATTGCTAACATTGTAAACCAGTACGCTGAGAGGTCTACCCTCGATTACCTTCGGGGCCTCGCGTACAACATTGGTTATGTGCAATAATTGTTTTTGTACTTTGCAATTGTTTTTAGCGTTTGCAATTCAAATTGTTATTGTTTTTATTGTACTGCAATTCACTGTCTTACATTGGTTGAAATTATTGTTGAAATTCTGTACTATTCTGAAATATATTGTATGCAATTTATTACTTTGACTTTTATGTCACAATATTGTTTGAAGTTGAGAAATAAATTGCAAATATCCAATAAAATTTTACATTCCATTGCTGATCCTTCCAAGAAAATCTGCAGATCTGCTTGGAGAATAGGCTGGCTCTGGTGATGATCTACTGCTGATCTAGGTAATCAAGATGGCTCAAATGGCGACAAAGTAAGGTGTCGGCGAAAAGTGCAATTGTCTAAAACTTCAAACATTTATAATTCTGAGCCTGGTAATCCAATTATGTTGAGTAATACATCAAATGATCGGAAATTTCACACAAAACACAATTATTACCAAATATTTTAGAAATATAACACCAAAAGTACAATTTTTTACGTGTCGACGAAATGTCACGTTCGACGAAACGTCGTGTCGACGAATTGTCTCATTCGACCAATTGTCTTTCGACCAATTGTCGTGCACGCTATGACAATATGAAATTCAGACCAAACTGCAACACCTTTTACATTAAACTTTTTTTAAATGATATGGACAGAAACTACCCTCCCAACTGTCTGGAGATAAGCCATCATCATCCCCTTCCCCAAACCAAGATAGCGCTTAAAACTGTCTCTGTAATTCCTAGCCCATAGAATATTCCGAGTACTCATAGAAACAACCCTATCCTCACTACATACACGACAAGGATATCAATCAAATTATGTTACAATTTTGATTATTTGTATTACAAGGATCCGGAACATACTCAAACTTGTTCACTTACAATCACAACACACAAGAAAAAGGTTTTAAATTTATAATCTGTATTTTCGTTATTGTAAATACGAAGAAAAGCAATATATATATATATATATATATATATATATATATATATATATATATATATATATATATATATATAAAATATAATGTAATATAAAAGATAAGTCTCCGCGGTCCAGAGTGGTTTCGTCAAAAGATAAGTCTCCGCGTTCCAGGGTGGTTTCGTCGATTTTGTTAAAACACTTCAAGTGCTCAGTCGGCGTGGCAATCTGCGGACACCTCCCTGTAAGCCTATTTCGCACATGTGTAGATCATCCTCCTGTGCGATATGTAGTTACAGGGGACAGCTAGATGTCTGCAACGGAAGCCATATTGTCGTTATTCAAATAGAGGTTGGAGGTACGAGTACATTTGCTATTGTGTTTGCGAATTTTGATGATTAACATTATATCATCTTGATACTTGGTATCTTTATAATTACTTTTGTCGATTAATTTGTAATATTAGGTTCTTTAGGGAAGAAGGAATCAAATGAAGACATTGTATTAAATGTAGATACTTTGCAGTAAGTGAAATGCGCCAAAAATGGTGAGTTTGGAAAAGAAATATATACTAATGATAGAAATTAAACAATTTCAAAGGTGACACATTTTAAAAATGGTACATGTCTGTAAGTCCTTCGAGGTCGTAAGTTCTCCGAGACAGTAAGCCTTTCGAGACTATAAGTTCTCCGAGGGTGCAAGTTCTCCGAGGGTGCAAGTCCTCCGAGGGTGCAAGTCCTTCGAGGGTGCAAGTCCTCCGAGGGTGCCAGTCCCCCGAGGGTGCAAGTCCTCCGAAGTTGTAAGCCCTTCGAGGCTGCAAGCGCCTCCGAGGTCGTAAGTCCTACGAGGGTGCAAGTCCTCTGAAGTTGCAAGTCCTACGAGGTTGTATAATAAGTCCTCCAAGGTAACAAGTCCTCCAAGGTAACAAGTCCTCCAAGGTAACAAGTCCTCCAAGGTAACAGGTCCTCCAAGGTAACAAGTCCTCCAAGGTAACAGGTCCTACAAGGTAACAAGTCCTTAAAGGTCGCAAGTCCTCAAATGTCGCAAGTCCTCAAAGGTCGCAAGTCCTCAGTGGTCGCAACTCCTCAGTGGTCGCAAGTCCTCAGTGGTTGCCATGTTCCTTTGAACTGACCATGAAAAAATGTCCCTTGGGTTCGGCCTCGGCCTCGGCCTCGGGGCGGAACCCCAACACAGGATCCCCAGCAAGGGATCCCTATCGTAGGATTAGAGCGCGGAGCGCTGCGGCCGTAGGCCGCTGTTTGTGCAGCCAAGCCCCCAGCGAAGCCCGCGGCTTGTATACACACACACACACACACACACACACACACACACACACACACACACACACACACACACACACACACACACACACACACACACACACACACACACACACACACACACACACACACACACACACACACACACACACACACACACACACACACACACACACACACACACACACACACACACACACACACACACACACACACACACACACACACATATATATATATATATATATATATATATATATACCGTATACACACACAACTAAATAATACATTTAAAATTAAATGCAACTGTAGAATTAATTTCAATATACAAACTTAATAGTTGGTCAATTGTGCTTCAGAGGCAGAAGTTTTTGAGCTCTTTCTGGAGAGAGTTTGCTTTGTTTTTCATCACGGATGATGAAAATGCGCTCACTAGCTATTCCGGTAGAGGAATATGCTAAATGACGAGCTCAACAAGGCACGGGAAGCCTCACAACTTTCACGCTACCAAACACGTAAAAAAATAAACCAATAAATAAAATAAAATGAATAAATAAATAAATAAATAAATAAATAAATAAATAAATAAATAAATAAATGAATAAATAAATAAATAAATAAATAAATAAATAAATAAATGAATGAATAAATAAATAAATAAATAAATAAATAAATAAATAAATAAATAAATAAATAAATAAATAAATAAATAAATAAATAAATAAATAAATAAATAAATATTGCACTGCTCGTAAGTTCCATAGCATCAGCAGTTATCATCTATGATATTTTCATGTGGGACTTGACAGAAATAGTGGATAGTTAGTGGTCGAGCGCGCACGTCTGGGAGTGTGTGGCTAGAATCGCTCTTGTGTGATGCAAACGGATATGTACCGCCCCCACATTGGCCCACTATTATCTGCTGACGGTCAAGTTGAGTATTCAAACGAAGGAATGTGTGATATTTTAAACAACTATCTATTTTATCTCAGTATTCGTAAACGAAACACCTCAAAGTGAACTCCAAACTGAAACCTGTGAAAAATCTAAGGGGAACTTACATACATACATATACCAAAGGGTTTTTCCCCCTTGCACGGGGTGTAGCCAAAACGAAAAAGGCATAGAAATCATTCCCACCCGTTTCATTTCCCATATATTCCACTCCCCTCCACCCTCCTCCCTCCCTCTTATCTTGGCACCTCCTGGATGACGGGTCATCCCTGCATCCTGTCCACTGCCCTGGGTCAGACGCAGTGTCGCAAGACACAGCACATCCACAGCAAGGCCGCTTCATAAATTTGGCGAGCTCCCCTCTCCGTCCCCACATGCAGGAAAGAAGACGGGGAGAAAACCCTTCGGGCTGCGTTAAAATTTTTTTTGCTCATACATACTTCCTCACCCCCATCCCCCACCCACTCCCCCTAATGCATCACAGCCTTATCTATACACAACCCTTCTCCATTCACCCCTATCTTCTGTCCTTCCTCTACAGACATTCCTCTCTTTTGTAATGCCCCTTTCACCCCATCTATTCATCTCATCCTAGGACGCTCCCTCATATTCACTCCTTCTACCTCCGCCTTCCACACTTCTTTTACTAATCATTCTTCACTCATTCTTTCCATGTGTCCAAACCATCCTAATACTCTTTCATCCACCCTCTCTCCCAGCTCCCTTAGCACCCCTGTTCTCATCCTCACCTCCTCATTTCTCACTCTATCTAGCCTAGTAACCCCTATCATACTTCTCAGACATTTCATCTTAAACACATTCAAACTCCTCCTCTCTTATGTTCCATGTTTCTGCCCCGTACATTGCTGTTGGCACAATCACTCTTCCATATAACCTCCTCTTAGCATCCATTCCCAGATGTCTATTCCTCATTACACTTTTTAATCCACCAAGGCATTTACTCACTTCTCTCAATCTACATTCTACCTCCACCCCCATTCCTCCCTTTCCTGTCACATTCGCACCCAAGTATCTGAAACTATCCACTTCCTTCAGTTTCTCAACCTTAATGCTCACTTCCAACCTACTGTCACTCTCTCCCCTTGTACATCTCATCACCTTACTTTTGCCCACATTCATCTTCAGCTTCCTTCTTTCACACACCTCCTCAAACTCTGTCACTAACTTCCTCAATCCCTCCTCTGATCCTGCTACAAGCGCAGTGTCGTCAGCAAACAACAGCTGGCTCACCTCCCACTTTTCTCCATTTTCTTTAAACATCTCCAACCCCTGACCCACTACCCTTGCATTCACCTCTCGCACCACCCCATCCACTCTCTGTCCAAGAATATATTTTTGGAGGTACATATATCACTACAATTTTTCTATTTTTTATGTCGCTGTTTTTAACTTTTATCATAATATATATAATCAATTCCATTTTATTTTTTTCTTCTGTTATCCAATTGCTGTATAAACCTTGCTCCACTTAATTTTCTGAATTTCTCAAAATCCATTTTGTTGTACATTAGTCTTCCTTTTCTGTGTTTCTCGTTTCTTCCTATATATATTTTTCTTAGTTCGAACTATATTAGTATGTGGTCACTCTTCCCAATTAGTGTCTTGTGTTCCATTTTATCCACGATTTCAGGCTCTGACGTAAGTATTAAGTCTAGTCTCGACGGTTCTTCATTGTTTCTATATCTGGTATTTTCCTTTACCCATTGAGTCATTGTGTATTCAATGGTCATATCCAGTAGTATATGTCCCCAAAGGTCCTCTCCACCTTTCACTGTCATCTCTTCCCAACATATTTCTTTAGGGTTAAAGTCACCCATAATTACTATGTTTCCTCCCTCTTTCAGTAATCCATTTAATGCATGCTTTGTGTCTTCCAACATTTTGGAATGGTCACTCTCTGTCCAGAAATATGTTTTTGGAGGTACATATATTACTATAAATTTTCTATTTTTCATGTCGCTCTTTTTAACTTTTATCATAATCAATTCTACGTTATTTTTTCCTTCTGTTATCTTTGTCACATTTAAGCCTTTCTTAGTAAAAAACATGACTCCACCCTGTTTCTCCTTCCTATTTTTTTTTCCAGTTGTTGTATAAATCTTGTTCCATAGTAGTTGGTGGTAGTGGACCTTTTAATTTCATTTCCACAATATCCGTTATATCCGGTTTCTTCTGCCAGATAGTCATTTAATTAGTTTAGTCCTTAAATCATGCCATCTATGTTGGTATACGTTATTGTTAATTTTTTCTTTCTCCTTTTTTTTTGTCTATTTTATTTATTTATTTATTCATTTATCTATTTACTGATTTATTTATTAATTAATTTGTTTTTTATATACCATTTTCTCAGCCTCAGGTCTAGTACCCACCAAAAAATAAAAATAATTCTTTTCGGTCTCTGTTGTTCTCTGTTTTATTTTATTTTCTTTTTCTTTTGTCTTTTCCCTTTCTTTTTCCTCATCGATCATTTCTTTTTTATCCATACAATTTTGTAATTTTCAATTTTTGTCAACTTTGCTGTTTTCGATAGTATTTATTCCGCTATCATTTGAGAGCTTAGTTCAATTTTTAATTGTCTATTTTTTCTTTAGAGTATAGTCCCATTCCATGCACTTTTATTTCTCTTTCCATTACTTGTCCCTCCTCTTGTATCTCTTTCAGACTTTCTTTTGCAATTTCGTTCTCCTCTTTTCCTCTTAGGTATCTAGCGACATTATGTTTTTCTTTAATACCGTAAACTACTATGTACTTTTTTTATCCACTGTCCCTCTTGCCCAATTCTCTTTCTCCTTAATTACTTTAATTACTGTTTCTTTTGCATTATCTTTCACTTGTTGCTGTACTATTTCTTTATAATTTATTCTATATTTTCTTGTTCCACTTTCCATTGAATATCTATTTCTTGGAGATCTGTCTCTCTTATTGTTTCTCCAACTTTCTCGGTCACCACTTGTATTTGTTCTTTTATTTCTTTTTTCAAAGCCTCATTGATATTTGTATCTTAATTTTTCATTCTTTTGTTTTCACTCTTGACTATATTTAATTAATTTTTTAGACCATTGAGATCTCTGTTGGTTTCAGCATTCTTTCTTTTCAAGTGGTTCACCTCTCTATACATTGCCCTGTATTCAGCCTTCAGATCTATAATTTCATTTATTAATTCTGTAATCTGATTTCTTATGATATTTTTATACCTTGATTCTCTTTCCAATTCTAAACTTCTACCTAGTATTTCACTTTCTTTTATAAACCCTGAATTTTATTTTATTTTCAAATATCTTATTTTATTTTGGTGTTTCCATGTTGCAACTCTTTTTTGGGATGACATCTAACCGTGATTCAACTATGCTTACATCCAGTCTTCTCTTCATTGGTTCACCATATTTTTGTTTTTCTTCTTCATCATTCTCCATTTTGTGTATCGACCACTAATGTGAAATTACTCTATTTTATAATTTCGGTCACTCGATAAACAAAACTCCCTATCCCGAAATACAAATACAAAACTAGGTGTTTCCTCAAAACTTATCGAAAAATTGCTGCACTCTAGAGCTCGTTCTAGACGTCCGTTCGAGCCTGTATGTGTTTGTGTGTGTGTGTGTGTGTGTGTGTGTGTGTGTGTGTGTGTGTGTGTGATTCACCATGGTCTTGGATCACGTGTTGGACCCGTGATCGACATTTATCAACCTCCCAGAGCTCGTATGACCGATCTATGGGTAATACTGTGACCTTACACACACACACACACACACACACACACACACACACACACACACACACACACACACACACACACACACACACACACACACACACACACACACACACACACACACACACACACACACACACACACACACACACACACACACACACACACACACACACACACACACACACACACACACAAACACATACAGGCTCGAACGGACGAGAGTTGGAGTAACAACCCGCAGCGCAGTAATACTGAAATTATTTCAGCCCTGGGTGGGATTCGAACCTGGACCGCCGTAGTGGCAGGCGAGAACTCTAAGTGTGTGTATGCGTGTGTATTTAAACTGTTGATATCTTTAGAGACTATACTTATTATGAAACCCATTATATGTCATAAATACGTATGCAAAGTATCATTTAATTTTCAGAAGAAGGAAAATTATTCCCAGGAAATTCACATAATAACAGAATGTCCGCAAGTGTATCGGTTTGTCACGAAATACTGTACAGATAAGTTTGTAGATTTTCATGTTTATATAAATTTAAAGACACCTATTGACATTTATTTTGATTGCACATAGTGCAATGTTATTTTCAAGCTTAAATTACAAAAAATCTTAATGATGTAATTGCTTTTATCTTCATTAAAAAAAATTGGGAAACACCTATGAAAACTTATAACGCAGTGAATGAAAAATAAGTGCCAAATGAGTTGGTGACAATCACATAAAAGGAGTGGTTAAACAAAAAAGGATAATTATTCAATAATTTCTTGTACATATTCATTAAACGGAACTTTAATGACACTTCTGAATGTATCATGGATACAAATCTGATATTCTAGTTTCATAAAAACAGCAGTGAAACAATTGAACAAAATAACCATCATGGTTTTACAGGAAACCTTGAACTCTTCTGTGTGTTGCTAAATTACCTTTGTGGCGGGAGACAAGATGAACCTTTCCACAAGGAGCTAAAATAGGAAGGATGGGTGTGGGATGCGTGCATCCCCCCTACACACTTATAAGGAGGAAAGGCCCATTTTGCATGTGTATATATGTGTATATATGAACTTCTTTGCAGATGATGCGAAACTACTAAAGAGAGTAAGGACACAGGAAGATTGCAAATCGCTACAAGAAGACCTGGACAAAGTCTGGAAATGGAGTCGGAAGTGTGAAGTGAATTTCAACATCAAGAAATGTAGTGTAATGGAATTTGGAAAAAGCAAAAACAGACTATCAGGACAATATAAAATTGGTACAAAGGAAGTTAAAAAAGTCAACTCAGAAAGGGACCTAGGAATATCGATCACCAATGACATGGCACCAGACAAATATATCAACAAATTAGTCGGAGAAACTTTCAATTGATTAAGAGCAATGAAAGTAGCCTTTGATTACGTGGATGAAGAAATGACAAAGAAAATATTAGTTACATTGATAAAAGAAAATGGAGTACGCTGTGACACTATGGGCACTTAGTACTAAAAAGAACATAAAGAAATTAGAAAGAATTCAAAGAGCAACGACAAAGATGGCACCAACAATCTCCAAATTGACATACGAACAAAGATTGGACCAACTCGAACTACCAACCCTGGAACAAAGAAGAGAAAGAGAAGACCTGCTAACCATCTACAGAATTATGAAAATGATGGAAGTCCTTGATAGAGATGACTTACTAAAGTGGGATAGGAGAAAAACAAGAGGACACGAAAAGAAACTTAAAAAAGATAGTTACAGAAGAGATCTGAAAAAGAATAGCTTCCCACACAGAGTGATATATATGGAACAAACTGAATGAGGAAACAGTGATTGCAAAAAATATACAAGAATTTAAGATCAAACTGGATGCTGAAAGATACAAAAGCGGGTCACTACAAGCATAGCTCTCTTCCCGTAAAATACAACTAGGTAAATACACATACATATGTATGTATATATATATATATATATATATATATATATATATATATATATATATATATATATATATGCATATATTGCTACACACATACACACAGTATATATATATGTATATATATATGTATATATATATATATATATATATATATATATATATATATACGCATACATACATATACCAAGGCTTTTTCCCCCTTACAAGGGAGGTAGCCAAAAAGGAAAAGGCATAAAATCATTCCCAACCATTTCATCCCTGAATACACTCCACACCCCTCCACCCTCCCTCTTGTCTTAGCACCTCCTGGATGATGGGTCATCCCTGCACCTTGTCCACTGCCCTGGGTCAGAAGCAGTGTCGCAAGACACAGCACATCCACAGCAAGGCCACTTCATTAAATCGGCGACCCCCCTCTCCGTCCCCCCCCCATGCATAAAAGGAGAAGACGGGGAGAAATCCCTTCGGGCTGCGTCAAATTTTGCTCACACATACTACCTCTCCCCCCATCCCCCGCCCATTCCACCTCATGCATCACAACATCATCCATATACAACCATTCTCCATTCACCCCTGTCTTCTGTTCTCTCCCGTCCTTCCTAACAGACATTCTCCTCTTCCCCAAAACCCCCTTCACCCCATCCATCCACCTCATCCTAGGACGTCCCCTCATGTTCACTCCCTCCACATCTGCCTTCCATACCCATTTTATTAGTCTTTCTTCACTCATTCTTTCCATGTGTCCAAACCATCCTAATACTCTTTCATCAACCCTATCTCCCAAATCCTTTTCCACCCCTGTTCTCCTCCTCACCTCCTCATTTCTCACTCTATCTAGCCTAGTAACCCCCATCATACTTCTCCGACACCTCATCTCAAACACATTCAAACTCCTTCTCTCTTCCTAACTTATGTTCCATGTTTCTGCCCCATACAGTGCTGTTGACACAATCACTCCTTTATACAGACTCCTCTTAGCATCCATTCCCAAATGTCTATTCCTCATTACACTTTTTAATCCACCAAGGCATTTACTCGCTTCTCTCAATCTACATTCTACCTCCACCTTCACTCCACCTTTTCCTGCCACATTTGCACCCAAGTATCTAAAACTATCCACTTCCTCCAGTCCCTCTCTCTTAATGCTCACTTCCAGTCTACTGCCACTTTCACCCCTTGTACATCTCATCACCTTACTTTTACCCACATCTATCTTTAGTTTTCTTCTATCACATACTCCCCCAAACTCTGTCACCAACTTCCTCAGTCCCTCCTCCGATCCTGCCACAAGCGCAGTGTCGTCAGCAAACAACAGCTGGCTCACCTCCCACTTTTCTCCATTTTCTTTAACCATCTCCAATCCCTGACCCACTACCCTTGCATTTACCTCTCACACTACCCCATCCATGTATAAGTTGAACAGCCAGGGCGACATAACGCATCCTTGACGAAGTCCCACCTTTACCTCGAACCACTCACTCTCTCCATTTCTAATCCTGACACATGCTCTACTACTCTCATAAAAACCCTTGACAGCTCCTAGAAGCTTTCCTCCTATCCCGTATACCTGCATAACCTCCGACAGTGCCTTTCTGTCTACCCTATCGTAAGCCTTTTCCAGATCCATAAAAGCCCCAAAAAACATCCATCCCTTTTCCTATAGCTTTCTCACATATCTGTCTTACCACAAAAATCTGATCTACACAACCTCTACCTGTCCTAAATCCACACTGTTCCTCACCAATTACTCCTTCTGTTCCTCTCCTAAGCCTTTCAATCAAGATCCTCCCATAAGCCTTCCCAACTACACTTAACATGCTAATCCCTCTGAAACTACTACATTCACACTTGGCCCCTTTTTCCTTGTAAAGAGGAACTATACAGGCACTCCTCCAGTCCTCTGGCACTCTACCCTCTCTCCAGCAAACATTAAATAACCTCACCAGCCAGTCCACCATCACTGTACCTCCTTTTTTTTAGACATTCTGCATGGCATCCATCCAGACCAGGTGCCTTACCTGCTTTCATCATCTTAACAACTGCCTTCACTTCATCCTTCCTTATTTCTCCTCCATTTTCCTCACTCATCACGGTCATTTTCTTAGCATTTCCCACTGCAACTATCTTTCCCTCCCTATCCTCCTTCACATTTAGCAACCCCCTAAAATATTCTGCCCATCTTCCCCTTACTGCCTTCTCTTCCATTATCATCTCTCCTTCTGCACCTTTTGCCCTTTCTTCTCTACTTGATTCGCCTCCTCTTCCTCTCTTAATTTCTTTCCAAAACATCTTTTTATTACTTTCAAAATTTTCTGTCATACTCTTACCCCACTTCACATCTGCTCTCCTCTTTGCCTCATTTACCTTTTGCTTTACTTCTCTTTTCTTTTCTTTGTACCTCTCATATGACTCCCTTGTCCTATTTTGTAACCAATCTATGAAAGCTCGCTTCTTCTCTTTTACAACCTTCTTTGTTTCCTCATCCCATCATTCACTACCCTTCCTTCTATTTCCTCCTGTCCTTCTTGTTCTACACACCATCCTTGCACACTTTGTGCATATACATATACATATACATATATATATATATATATATATATATATATATATGTATATATATATATATATAATATATGTATGTGCGTGTGTGCTTATATATATATATATATATATATGTGTGTGTGTGTGTGTGTGTGTGTATGCTACACACGTAAATACAGTATATATACCTGCGAAACTAGTCAGGAATAAACTCAAGACTAAGTCTCTTGTGTTTCCTACTCCGCTTACGTCAACCTGTCAGAATGTCTCAACATCAATATATATATATATATATATATATATATATATATATATATAAATATATATACATACACAAACTTACATATACCAACGGTTTCTTCCCCCTTATTGTCTAGCAATCAAACCCTGATTTTCAAGTAGACCTTGTAAAAATAACCCCCAAGTAGGTTTTGATTGATTTTGGTAGAAAAATTTACGTAGAATCAGAAACTGAATGATTCCCAGCTGGCATCTTTGGGCATTTTGAGAAATTCAAATTGGCATCGAAGATGGCTGCCGCGTAAATCCAAAAGCTATAAACGTTTATAATTTCTTTATTTTTTTTGCCTATTTCATAATATGACACATCAATTCTAGGGTTTTCGAGGTCAAAGAACCAATTTAAATGGAAAATAAAGTGTAAAACAAAATAATATTGAGTTGTTCATATTCAGTATAAAACTCAAATGTTACATTGGTTGAAAAAATCGTAGTAAACAAAGAACACAAACACATGCTGAATATTTGGTCACTCTATCAGAAACTGATATCAGAAATTGATGTCACAGAGTGTTTATGAATTATTTCAAGTGAGAAAATCTTCATTATCGATCCCTTTGGTCGTCAGTGTCAGCCGCTTCATTTTCAGAATCTCATTGTGAGACATCCATCTGTTGACGATTGGCAGTTGCAGCAGAGCAGGTTCAGCATTCTCTCATGAGCAGCCAATGTGTCAGGTGGAAGTGGTACTGGAAGAAGGATTTGACTGTCGTGGTTTGGTTTACACCCGAAATCCGAGGAGGCCATAGGCATGTTTGGTAATGGGCTCTCTTGACATACAAACTAAATGCTCTTGAGCCGGTGGAAGGGTTGCGAGTTTAAATTTTTCAGATTTGCCTCTGGCCGTTTTGTGTTGCCTTCAGTACCTCCGACATGGTGCCAGTATATGTATATGTGTGTATGTATGTATATATGTATATATATATATTTTTTTATTATTATTATTATTATTTTTTTTTTTGCATCCGACCTAGATATGGATCAAAAGGTCTCCTGTCGGCATGCTCCGCCTTTGTAATCTTTGTAATCCTTTGTTTCCTTGCTGCCGAACACTTGACAATGAATGCAACAGCTTGTGTTTCCAAATCTTCTTATGACAGGGTAGACAGGAAGGCACTATGGGAGGTTTTTGCGGATATACGGGATAGGAGGAAAGCTTTTAGGAGCTGTTAAGAGTTTTTACGAGAGTAGTAGAGCATGTGTCAGGATTAAAAATGGAGAGAGTGAGTGGTTCGAGGTAAAGGTGGGACTTCGTCAAGGATGCGTTATGTCTCCCACGGTGTTCAACTTAAACATGGTTGGGTTGGTGCGCGAGGTAAATGCAAGGGTGGTGGGTCAGGGGTTGGAGATGGTTAAAGAAAATGGAGAAAAGTGGGAGGTGAGTCAGCTGTTGTTTGCGGACGACACTGCTCTTGTGGCAGGATCGGAGGAGGGATTGAGGAAGTTGGTAACAGAGTTCGAGAGAGTGTGTGAAAGAAGAAATCTGAAGATAAATGTGGGTAAAAGTAAGGTGATGAGATGTACAAGGGGTGAAAGTGGCAATAGACTGGAAGTGAGCATTAAGGAAAGCAACTGGAGGAAGTGGATAGTTTTAGATACTTGGGTGTAAATGTGGCAGGAAAAGGTGGAGTGAAGGTGGAGGTAGAATGTAGATTGAGAGAAGCGAGTAAATGCCTTGGTGGATTAAAAAGTGTAATGAGGAATAGACATTTGGGAATGGATGCTAAGAGGAGTCTGTATAAAGGAGTGATTGTGCCAACAGCCCTGTATGGGGCAGAAACATGGAACATAAGTTAGGAAGAGAGAAGGAGTTTGAATGTGTTTGAGATGAGGTGTATGAGAAGTATGATGGGGGTTACTAGGCTAGATAGAGTGAGAAATGAGGGGGTGAGGAGGAGAACAGGGGTGGAAAGGGAGTTGGGAGATAGGGTTGATGAAAGAGTATTAGGATGGTTTGGACACATGGAAAGAATGAGTGAAGAAAGACTAATAAAAGAGGTATGGAAGGCAGATGTGGAGGGATTAGACATGAGGGGATGTCCTAGGATGAGATGGATGGATGGGGTGAAAGGGGCTTTGGAGAAGAGGGTAATGTCTGTTGAGGAAAGACGGGAGAGGACAGAAGACAGGGGTGAATGGAGAATGGTTGTATATGGATGATGTTGTGATGCATGAGGTGGAATGGGTAGGGGGATGGGGGGTGAGGTAGTATGTGTGAGCAACATTTGACGCAGCCCGAAGGGATTTCTCCCCGTCTTCTCCTTTTCTACATGGGGGAACGGAGAGGAGGGGTCGCCGATTTAATGAAGCGGTTTTGCTGTGGATGTGCTGTGCCTTGCGACACTTCCTCTGACCCAGGGCAGTGGACAGGGTGCAGGGATAACCCGTCATCCAGGAGGTGCTAAGGTAAGAGGGAGAGTGGAGGGGAGTGGAGTGTGTTTAGGGATGAAATGGGTGGGAATGATTTTATGCCTTTTCTTTTTAGCTACCTCCCTTGTAAGGGGGAAAAGCCTTGGTATATGTATGTATGTATTATCATTATTATTATTATCATTATCATCATCATCATCATCATCATCATTATTATTATTATCATTATTATTATTATTATTATTATTATTATTATTATTATTATTATTATTATTATTATTATTATTATTATTATTATTATTATTATTATTATTATTATTATTATTATTATTATTATTGTTGTTGTTGTTGTTGTTGTTGTTGTTGTTGTTGTTGTTGTTGTTGTTGTTGTTGTTGTTGTTGTTGTTGTTATTATTATTATTATTATTATTATTATTATTATTATTATTATTATTATTATTATTATTATTATTATTATTATTATTATTATTATTATTATTATTATTATTATTATTATTATTATTATTATTATTATTATTATTATTATTATTATTATTATTATTATTATTATTATTATTGTTGTTGTTGTTGTTGTTGTTGTTGTTGTTGTTGTTGTTGTTGTTATTATTATTATCATTATCATTATTATTATTATTATTATTATTATTATTATTATTATTATTATTATTATCATTATTATTGTTATGATGATTATTATTATTATTATTATTATTATTATTATTATTATTATTACTATTATTATTATTATTATTATTATTATTATTATTATTAGTTTTAATATTATCATTATTATTATTATTATTATCATTATTATTATTTCATTATTATTATTATTATTGTTATTATTATTATTATTATTATTATTATTATTATTATTATTATTATTATTATTATTATTATTATTATTATTATTATTATTATTATTATTATTATTATTATTATTATTATTATTATTATTATTATTATTATTATTATTATTATTATTATTATTATTATTATTATTATTATTATTATTATTATTATTATTATTATTATTATTATTATTATTATTATTATTATTATTATTATCAGGAGGCAAAGAGGAGAGCAGATGTGAAATGGGGTAGGAGTATGACAAAAAATTTTGAAAGTAATAAAAAGATGTTTTGGAAAGAAATTAAGAGAGGAAGAGGAGGCGAATCAAGTAGGGAAGAAAAGGTAAAAGGTACAGATGGAGAGTTGATAATGGAAGAGATGGCAGTGAGGGGAAGATGGGCAGAATATTTTAGGAAGTTGCTGAATGTGAAGGAGGATAGGGAAGGAAAGATAGCTGCAGTGGGAAATACGAAGAAAATGAGAGTGATGAGTGAGGAGAATGGAGGAGAAATAAGGAAGGATGAGGTGAAGGCAGTTGTAAAGATGATGAAAGCAGGTAAGGCACCTGGTCTGGATGGATGTCATGCAGAATGTCTGAAAAAGGGAGGTTCAGTGATGGTGGACTGGTTGGTGAGATTATTTAATGTTTGCTGGAGAGAGGGTAGAGGAGGACTGGAGTAGTGCCTGTATAGTTCCTCTTTACAAGGGAAAAGGGGACAAGTGTGAATGTAGTAATTTCAGAGGGATTAGCCTGTTGAGTGTAGTAGGGAAGGCTTATGGGAGAATCTTAATTGAGAAGATTAGGAGAGGAACAGAAGGAGTAATTGGTGAGGA
>NC_134800.1:461726-474226 GCF_046742065.1 Oratosquilla oratoria | reverse complement strand
GCTGCAGTGGGAAATGCGAAGAAAATGAGAGTGATGAGTGAGGAGAATGGAGGAGAAATAAGGAAGGATGAGGTGAAGGCAGTTGTAAAGATGATGAAAGCAGGTAAGGCACCTGGTCTGGATGGATGTCATGCAGAATGTCTGAAAAAGGGAGGTTCAGTGATGGTGGACTGGTTGGTGAGGTTATTTAATGTTTGCTGGAGAGAGGGTAGAGTACCGGAGGACTGGAGTAGTGCCTGTATAGTTCCTCTTTACAAGGGAAAAGGGGACAAGTGTGAATGTAGTAATTTCAGAGGGATTAGCCTGTTGAGTGTAGTAGGGAAGGCTTATGGGAGGATCTTAATTCAGAGGATTAGGAGAGGAACAGAAGGAGTAATTGGTGAGGAACAGTGTGGATTTAGGACAGGTAGAGGTTGTGTAGATCAGATCTTTGTGGTAAGACAGATATGTGAGAAAGCTATAGGAAAGGGGAAGGATGTTTTTTGGGCTTTTATGGATCTGGAAAAAGCTTATGATAGGGTAGACAGAAAGGAGGTTATGCAGATTTATGGGATAGGAGGAAAGCTTTTGGGAGCTGTCAAGAGTTTTTATGAGAGTAGTAGAGCATGTGTTAGGATTAGAAATGGAGAGAGTGAGTGGTTTGAAGTAAAGGTGGGACTTCGTCAAGGATGCGTTATGTCGCCCTGGCTGTTCAACTTATACATGGATGGGGTGGTGCGAGAGGTGAATGCTAGGGTAGTGAGTCAGGGATTGGAGATGGTTAAAGAAAATGGAGAAAAGTGGGAGGTGAGCCAGCTGTTGTTTGCGGACGACACTGCGCTTGTGGCAGGGTCAGAGGAGGGATTGAGGAAGCTGGTGGCAGAGTTTGGGAGAGTATGTGATAGAAGAAAGCTAAAGATAAATGTGGGTAAAAGTAAGGTGATGAGATGTACAAGGGGTGAAAGTGGCAGTAGACTGGAAGTGAACATTAAGGGAGAGCGACTGGAGGAAGTGGATAGTTTTAGATACTTGGGTGCAAGTGTAGCAGGAAAAGGTGGAGTGAAGGTGGAGGTAGAATGTAGATTGAGAGAAGCGAGTAAATGCCTTGGTGGTTTAAAGAGTGTAATTTTCACCACCCCTTGTCACCACTGTCAACACCGCTGTCGGTTCTCGATCATTATACTTAAATTTGACTTGTAATATCACTCGTCTCAAGGCCCCTTGCCTTCGTTAAGTGAGTTTCCCTAAATATTCAAGTTCCTCTTAAGCAGTAGTCTCACTATTTTCTAGGCCCCGTGCCTAGTTCTCTCGTCCTTTGGGTTAATAAAAGGGTGGTGAATTTTCTTTCTTCTTTCACTGTAATTTCACCTTCTGGTTACACTCAGGATCTCTTTTCTCTCGTCTCTACATCGTCTCTCTCGATCGTCTCTTGATCCTCTCTCCACACCCTCTGACGAGATCCCGTATCCCACGCTAAGCTACCTTCGTCTGACGTCACTAATTTTTCTAATCCAATCTCCAGTGACTTTTCAAATAAATGTCACTCCTTATGGGCGTGACTTTGAATTCATGCACCAATAGTTTTTTTCTCCTTTTCCACCTTGCACCAATCCGGAAAGCCATTCCAATGCCACTAGCAAAATTGTTTACCTCAGCATTAGTCAAACGAAGCTAACCTGCGCTTACAGAGTTTTGATTACATCATCGATTATAAAACAGTCACCACCGTCGGTGTGTTTACATAGACATAGCGTCACCTCAATGTTTTCAAAACAACAGGCGAGCAGGCAGGCTCATTTACATTCGTACAACTACCGGCCTCTTACAGGGCTCGGCAGCTACCCTTGGTCGTCCCGACCAATTTCTTATTTCCCTCTTACAGGGCTTGCTAATATATTTCTAGAATAAGCTAATCTACCCTTGCGTAATTGTTAATCTACCCTCCAAAATACATCATTCATGCAATAAATTGGGAATAATACATAAACATAATACCTATAAATGTGAATAACATGCATCTCAATATATATAAGGCATTGAATTAAGCGGTTACATGGTTGATTTGCTTTGACAGAGCCAATCTCCGGAATACAACAAAGGCAATCAGTGCTGCCACTAACACTGAAAGTAAGGGTATGATAAGGATTGGTAGTATATGTAAATCATTTGAGGGAGATCTTGACAATGGTCTTCTCTTAATTTTCAAGGGAGGAGAGTTTTCAGGCAATGTGAAGTTGAAGGTTGAAATGTAGGTGTCATCGGTTAAATGCATTGTATTAAGGGTATTAGAAATGGTGGAAATAGTGTCTGCATGCAATTCGCAGTTATCTTGAATAGAGACAAGACCTTCAACTAAATCCAATTTAGGACTCAACCCGGGACAATTTATTGATACCTTTGTCTTGTTAGGGAAAAACAGGTAATGAGATCCTTGTATGTTACAATGAGGGATCTGGTCTACCAAAATTCGTTTGTAATGACAATTATTCATAACAGACATATTCCTAACCAGAGAGTTCATGCGAAGCCTCTCGGAACACAAAAGAGATCATGCTTTCTCTTAGATTGTCTACAGAAAGGATGTAATTGATTAGAAAATTCACTATGAGCACTAACTTTCAAATTTGAATGGTTTATCATCTTTTCAATAGCAATTAATTTTCAAAACACACTAATCTAGAGTTCGAGTTTCTCTTCTTGTTCAATATTCAATTTTTTTTCCAACACACTTCATTTCAAAGACAGTCTCATTACTTTAAAATAGTCACAATACTCATGTGTGTACTCAGATGAGAGGTCCTTAAGGTTCCCAGTCTGACCACAGCAGATCCTAGGTTTTAGGTTTCCATGTATTTGCTTGACACCAAGTTCCAGTTGTTTAGGTCTCCCATCCCAAATACAATACAAATGGTCAATACTATCTGTAAAATACATCAAGATTAATGTTGAACTCTTGAAAAATATCATTATAATATTCTCCATATTCTCCAGGGTTATTAATATTTATGCACAAAGTATTACTATAATCATCTTCATAGATCTGCAAGCTAATTTTCCTTATGTCATCTAAATGTCCTATCAATTCTTCTCTTGGGTGAGGTTAGTTTGACCATTACTAATTCTCCAATTTTCAGTTCTAGTTTATGAGCTATTTTGTGTTGTTGTTCCTTCATCTCTTGTGAATACACCTGCATATGTTTCCTAACTCTTTGGTGAATACTTTGAAGAGTATTTATCCTATTGGATATATAATCATCCATATTATATATGGGTTTTTGCTCTGCAGTCAACATTTCATATGGCAGAGTTTTGTCCTCCCCAAAAATTATAAAATGAGGTGTATCACCAGTTGCTACATTAATTTGATTGTTCAGGGTACACTTAACACAAGGAATCCAAGTATCCCAAGTTACACTATGAGGACTTATTAGGGTTCTAAGACATATAATTATATTTTTGTTTAACCTTTCTACTACTCCATTACTTTGGGGATGGTTAACGAGTATATTGACTTTCTTGATGTGGAATACACTACATAGATTTTCCAAGATTTTGTTATTAAATTCAGTCCCATTATCTGAAACTAGGATGTTAGGTGTAGTAAAATTACAGATTATCTGATCATAGATTACGGAAGCAATAGTTTCAGCTTTCTTATTGATTATGGGTTGTAATATACAAAATCTTGAAAAATAATCAATAGCAACAAATAGGTATTTAAAGCCGTTCTCGGATAAAGGTAATTCCAATGTATCCATGTGAACTCTTTCCCAAGGTTTCTGTGGAATGGGATAGGTGAGTATAGGAGCAGGTTTTGGTGTATTTCCCTTCACCTTTACACATTTTACACACTTTTCTATATAATCATATATAGTTTTCTTCATTCCTAGCCAAAAGTACTTAAGTTGTGCCTGTCTATAAGTTTTATCCTTTCCAGGATGTGAACTACAATCACTATCATGAAGTAACTTCAATATCTCATTTACCAGAGTTTGTGGTATAACCAACTGATTTACTTGACCTCTAGAAATATCTTTCCCATTTACAAATGTTTTCCTATACAAAATTCCATTAATCAAATGAAATTCCTCTATCTTATACCCCTTTGGTAGCTTTGGAGGATCTCCTCTTGGGTTCATCAAATGCTTGATTATTGAATCACATGTCTCATCATCTCTCTGTTCTCTTATTAGCATTTCTTCATCTAAAGTTACTAATTCTTCTATACTACAAACAAAATTAATCAACCCAGTCCCAGTCATTGGTTGACTAATGTTTCTAGAAAGTGGATCTGCTACATTCCTTCTACCCGGAATATATTCAAATTGAACTTCATAGCACTGGAGTATCGCAAACCATCTAGCAAGTCTGCCTCTAAGATTCTTATGCTTAAATAAGTTCTGAATAGCTGTATGATCAGTCCAGACTCTGATGGGATACCCTAGTATCATATCCCTAAAACTTTCTAAAGAATAAATTACTGCTAAAGTTTCTCTTTCAGTTATAGAATAGTTTCTCTCCGCACTATTACAAAGTCTGGATGTGTAAGCTATGGGTTTCAAAGTTCCATTTCTCTCTTGCATTAGTATGCCTCCTAACCCAATGTCAGACGCATCAGTACAAAGAATGAATTCTTTTTCATAGTCGGGAAAAATTTAAATAGGTGAACTCGTGAGTTTATCTTTCAACTTGTCAAAAGCTTGCTGTTGCGCAGGTCCCCACATGAACTTTGAGTCCTTTCTTAACAATGAACTTAGTGGATTAGCAATGTCAGCATAACTTTGAATGAATTTTCTATAATATCCTGTTAATCCCAAAAAGCTCCTAACCTTGTCTACATTGGTCAGAACTGGGAAATTCTTGACAGCGTCCACCTTTGAATTTACTGTACTCAGCCCGTGTCTGTCTATCTTATGTCCTAAGTAAATGACACTGTCTTGCAAGAACTTACATTTTTCAAGTTTTACTTTTAACCCAGCTTCTCCTAGTCTTGAGAATATCAAATCTAATTTCTTAAAGTGCTCCACTGCAGTCTGAGAAACTATTAAAATGTCATCTAGAAATACACTGGCAGTGTTTCCTAACAATCCATCTAGAATAGTATTCATTAATCTCATGTAAGTTAATGGACTATTACATAACCCAAATGGCATTCTCTTGAACTCATAATGTCCTGTTGTAGTAGAAAATGCTGTAAACTCTCTTGAATCTTCATGCAATTCTATTTGCCAAAAAGCTGATTTGATATCTATAGTACTAAAATATCTATTCTCAGTTCCCAAACTTCTCAAAATGTCACCGATAATGGGTAATGGTAACCTGTCACGAATGGTGTGCTTATTCAGTTCCCTGTAATCAATAACTGGTCGCATAGTCCCATCAGACTTTGGTACTAAGATCAACGGAAAATTCCACTCACTTTTACTATGTTCAATAATATCCTGTGATAGCATTTCAGTGATGAGTTTATCTACTACAGCTAATTTAGAGTGAGGAACTCTGTAGGCTGGTATGTAGATAGGTTGTGTTCCTGGTTTTAACTTAATGTGATGTTTTAAAACAGTTGTTTTGCCTAAGGCGTCCCCCGGCAAAGCAATTGCTTTTTTATGTTTCATAAGCAAAGCAAATAAAGCTTCATCCAACTCAGGGCAATTAGTTGATTGTAATAATTCTTTATATCTATTTCTTAAGTCTATGCCTTCTTGTACTGAACAAATTGATGAAGTTGGTAATTCTATCTCCTCACTATTCTCATTTAAAATCTTAATAGGTTTAGTACACACCTGAATACATCCTATTTGTGTACCTTTCTTTAAAACTATCTCTTTATTCATAGTATTAATTACTAATACTTCTACTCTGTTCTTATTTGTCTTATAAATCCCTGAGTCCCACTTCAATCCTTTAAGTTTAACTGATTCTGGGACTGTAATTACTTCAGAGTCTACATTGATTCCTTTCAAACACACTTCAACCTTATTAATTGACATGGGATGTAACAATGTCGACCTTGTTAATCCGCAATCTGCAATTCTCAAGGCGTCTGTGGTTGATAATTTAGTAATCTCTGGGATTTCCTGAACTTCTGAGTTGGGTTCACAAATTGTTTTACTTTCTGTAGGGTTGGACCGCTCGGTCACGCTATCTAGGATAGAAATGTTATCTAAGGATTCATTGATTCCTGTCACTGGTCTTAAGTCTGGTTGATTTAAGAATGGGATTAACTGTGACTTCACTAAAATTCCTAAGTCAGCAGGACAAATTACCATGTTTTATTTTCTCATAGTTGCAAATCCTATCAATAAATCTCCTGGAAAAACAGACTCTTCTACCACTATCACTGGGATGTACAATTGTTCATTTGTATACAAGGCAACTTCTAGCTCAATCTTACCTAATGTTTTTAACTGATTTCCAGTTACACCTTGCAATGTGTAACGGATTGGTTCCAACATTTTCACTCCTGGGTTCAACTGGTTTAAAACTTTACTAGTAATTACATTAACTACAGACCCTATATCAATAAAAATTTGAATAGGCTTATTGAACACTTTACCCGCAATGAGAGGTCCTACAGAAGTTTTACCAACAGTAATTATCAGTTTGTCAGTTTCTTTCATCTCCCTTGTATTCCCATATTTAACACAATATCGCCTATCGGTATATATATGGGGAGGTCTGAAATGGTTTATTCTGTGTCTGGGGGTTTTCCTCTTAGCCCTGGGGGTACCCGAAAATTCTGGCACTCATGAGTTCTGTGTCCGATTTTATTATGGTAAATACAGAATGGAGGGTTCCTACATTGATACTCATTGTGACCTTCGTATTTGCAATTTCTGCAAATAATCCCATAAAAACATTCTTGTGCTTTGTGTCCCCATGTATTACAATTAAAACATAGGATCTTGGTATCCCTATCCCTAGATGGACTTCTAGCATATCGCCTGTGTCCTACTTCTGTTTTCTTAAACTCTCTAGAGTTCCTATATTGGCTTTGTTGATTTATAGGCATTACATATGGGTTTATAGTTCTGGTCTCACTGTATCCTTGAAGAAGATAATCTACTTCTAAACTTATATTTGATTTTAGATCCTTGTACAGCCTTTTTGCTGTTAAGTCATCAGAATTCTTTGCCAATAAGCTAAATGTAATCAATTTGATTACCTGTGAGATTTTCATCTTCTCACTAGATCTTTCTATCCAGTCTGAATCTTTCAAGATAGAATTCATGTCTTTTGACCATCTATCTAATCTAGCTAAGTACTCTGTGTCAGTTTCACTTGTCCTAACTTCCTTAATCATTTTTACCAATGATCTAATAGGATCCTGATCACATTTGGACATGAAATGTTTAAGAAAGGCTGTTTTGTAATTATCATATTGATTAATTGCTTCCATTTGCTGGAAGTTAATGACAAACCTCGCCCTTCCATGCTCTGGATCTATATTCTCCTTGAGAATCTCAATCTTACGATTCTCATTGGTAATGTTTTTACTAACTATAAGAGTGTCAATGAGGTTGAGGAATTTGTTTACACCATATGTGTTAGACTCTCCTGTGAATTTTGGAATATTTGTAATTGATGTGTGAATTTCGTGTCTCAACACGTTAGAATTCTGAGGGGTACTCATACTTATTACTAATACCTTGCTTTAGCCTGGCTGCTTGCGATGTCGCTTCGTGATGTCAATGTCTGGTTTGACGTCCTTCTACGGTCTTGTCATTCGTCAACGACGTTGTTCCTCCTCCATCACACTCTCTGCCTTGAAGACCGCCTTGTAGATGATGATCACCTTGAAGAATCTTGAAGAATGCTTGTTCCCAACGTAGCAGTTACTTGAAGTTGTAGATTTCTCTCGTAGTCGCCTTGGAACCAATACACTCTTGATTTTGGTTGTCTTGTTCCCGTAGACTTCTTGCGCCACTTCTCTTCGGAGGTGTTTAACACTCAGTTCGTTCGTCGCACCGCTGTTCACCACTTTCACCACCCCTTGTCACCACTGTCACCACCGCTGTCGGTTCTCGATCATTACACTTAAATTTGACTTGTAATATCACTCGTCTCAAGGCCCCTTGCCTTCGTTAAGTGAGTTTCCCTAAATATTCAAGTTCCTCTTAAGCAGTAGTCTCACTATTTTCTAGGCCCCGTGCCTAGTTCTCTCGTCCTTTGGGTTAATAAAAGGGTGGTGAATTTTCTTTCTTCTTTCACTGTAATTTCACCTTCTGGTTACACTCAGGATCTCTTTTCTCTCGTCTCTACATCGTCTCTCTCGATCGTCTCTTGATCCTCTCTCCACACCCTCTGATGAGATCCCGTATCCCACGCTAAGCTACCTTCGTCTGACGTCACTAATTTTTCTAATCCAATCTCCAGTGACTTTTCAAATAAATGTCACTCCTTATGGGCGTGACTTTGAATTCATGCACCAATAGTTTTTTTCTCCTTTTCCACCTTGCACCAATCCGGAAAGCCATTCCAATGCCACTAGCAAAATTGTTTACCTCAGCATTAGTCAAACGAAGCTAACCTGCGCTTACAGAGTTTTGATTACATCATCGATTATAAAACAGTCACCACCGTCGGTGTGTTTACATAGACATAGCGTCACCTCAATGTTTTCAAAACAACAGGCGAGCAGGCAGGCTCATTTACATTCGTACAACTACCGGCCTCTTACAGTAATGAGGAATAGACATTTGGGAATGGATGCGAAGAGGAGACTGTATGAAGGAGTGATTGTGCCAACAGCACTGTATGGGGCAGAAACGTGGAACATAAGAGAAGAAGAGAGAAGGAGTTTGAATGTGTTTGAGATGAGGTGTCTGAGAAGTATGGTGGGGGTTACTAGGCTGGATAGCGTGAGAAATGAGGAGGTGAGGAGGAGAACAGGGGTGAAAAAGGATTTGGGAGATAGGGTTGATGAAAGAATATTAGGATGGTTTGGACACATGGAAAGAATGAGTGAAGAAAGACTAATAAAAGAGGTATGGAAGGCAGATGTGGAGGGAGTGAACATGAGGGGACGTCCTAGGATGAGGTGGATGGATGGGGTGAAGGGGGCTTTGGGTAAGAGGGGAATGTCTGTTGAGGAAGGAAGGGAGAGGACGGAAGACAGAGGTGAGTGGAGAATGGTTGTATATGATTGATGTTGTGACTGCATGAGGAGAAATGGGCGGGGTGGGTGGGGGGTGGGGTAGTATGTGTGAGTAAATTTTGACGCAGCCCGAAGGGATTTCTCCCCGTCCCTTATATGCAAAGGGGGACGGAGAGGGGGGGTCGCCGATTAAATGAAGCGGCCTTGCTGTGGATGTACTGTGTCTTGCGACACTGCTTCTGACCCAGGGCGGTGGGCAGGGTGCAGGGTGCAGGGATGACCCGTCATCCAGGAGGTGCTCAGATGAGAGGAAGGGTGGGAGGGGTGTGGAGGGTATTTAGGGATGAAATGGGTGGGAGTGTTTTTATGCCTTTCCCTTTTTGGCTACCTCCCTTGGAAGGGGGGAAAAGCCTTGGTATATGTATGTATGTATGTATGTATTATTATTATTATTATTATCATTATTGTTATTATTATTATCATTATTATTATTATTATTATTATTATTATTATTATTATTATTATTATTATTATTATTATTATTATTATTATTATTATTATCATTATTATTATTATTATTATTATTATTATTATTATTATTATTATTATTATTATTATTATTATTATTATTATTATTATTATTATTATTATTATTATTATTATTATCATCATCATCATCATCATCATCATCATCATCATCATCATCATCATCATCATCATCATCATCATCATCATCATCATCATCATCATCATCATCATCATCATCATCATCATCATTATTATTATTATTATTATTATTATTATCATTATTATTATTATTATTATTATTATTATTATTATTATTATTATTATTATTATTATTGTTATTGTTATTATAATAAAAATATATATATATATATATATATATTTTTTTTTTTTTGTAGGAGATAAACTGAAATGAGAAGATGTAGTATGAGAAAAAGAAAGGAAGTGCGTTTTAGTCGAAGAAAAAAACGTGTGTTAATGTTTGTTCATGTGAGCGTGATTTTGTTCGTGGGAAATATGTGTAACTGTTGATATTAGCGATTGTTATGTGGTTGTCCCATCTGTTCAACGCGCTGAGCTTCACTGTGGCTCGCTCTTGGAGGGGGTTTACACGGTCAATGATGGGTCTAACTATCGCTAGATAGAGTTTAATAATTACCTCTGCACTTCTATTCGTTACCGTCCTAGCAATGAAACCTAATGCCCTGTTAGCTTAATTTCTGGCGCTAATGCACTGTTTCCTGGTTTTAAGGTCCGGACTCACTAGAACTCCCAAGTCTCTCTCGCCCTCAGCGTGTTATCTAAGTTGTATCTGTTTTCGGGGTTGTGTAGCCCTACTTTTAACACGCTACACTTAGAGATATTGAAGTTCATTTGCCATTTCACCAACCATGTGAACAATGTGTTAAGATCATCCTGCAGAATCTCTGCGTCGTCTCCTGACCTAATTAGGCGTCGTATATTAATGTCGTCCGCAAACTTACTAACATCACTATTTATCCCATCGTCTAAGTCATTTCTGTACATAATGAACAACAAGGGACCCAAAACCGAGCCCTGGGGGACCCCGCTAGTAACATTGTTCCACCTAGATTTTACTCCATTTATGGTGACCCGCTGTTTTCTGTTACTAATCCAAGCTCTAATCCATTCTAACACTTTTCCTCCTATGCCATGGGCTTTGATTATATTTAGTAGTCTCTCGTGTGGCACCTTGACGCCTTATATACTTTAGTGTGAAAGGATAGAATATTAGTCACACATGACTTACCCATGGAGAAACCATGCTGTGAATCACGAATTAAATTATTTCTTTCGATGTGTTCTCTGAGTCTATTTAATATTACTGATTCAAGCATTTTTCCTATAACCGATGTCAAACTGATTGGCCTGTAGTTGCATATAGACGATCTATCTCCCTTCTTAAAAACAGGAACAACGTTTGCTTACCTCCAAGCAGTAGGCGCAAAACCAGTGTCTACTGATTCATTAAATATTTCAGTTAACTGGTCGCAGATTTCAAATCTACACTCCTTTAGCATTCTCGGAAAAATTTCGTCTGGACTCGGGGATTTTGTAGCTTTGTCTTTCAATCTACTTGACTACTTCTACTTTACTAATGCTGATATTAGATAGACTACTTTCTTCATCCCCTCTGAAAATCGGATAGCAGTCAGGTACTTTATCTAACCTCTCATTAGTAAACACCGAAAGAAAATAATTGTTAAACTCCTCACTCATTTTTTCCTCCGATTCTATCATGACATTTTCAACGTTTTTTAATTGGTCCTATTCTTTATTTATCTAATGATTTATTAGATATTTCAGTTAACTGGTCGCAGATTTCAAATCTACACTCCTTTAGCATTCTCGGAAAAATTTCGTCTGGACTCGGGGATTTTGTAGCTTTAAGCCTTTCAATCTGCTTGACTACTTCTACTTTACTAATGCTGATATTAGATAGACTACTTTCTTCATCCCCTCTGAAAATCGGATCGCAGTCAGGTACTTTATCTAACCTCTCATTAGTAAACACCGAAAGAAAATAATTGTTAAACTCCTCACTCATTTTTTCCTCCGATTCTATCATGGAATTTTCAATCGTTTTTTAATTGGTCCTATTCTTTCTTTATTTTTTGTTCTATAGAGATGAAAGAAACCCTTTGGGTTGGATCTTGCTTGACTAGCAACCTTAATTTCATAATTACGTTTCGCTGTACGTGTATTCTTTTTAACCAGCTTTGCCAATTCGTTATATCTTGATCTAAAGTGTGTTCCCCGTTTTTATCTTTACGTAAAGTCCTCTTTTCATTCCAATCTCATGTTTCAATCTATCCGTCATCCATTTGGGAGTATTACTATTTTTCCGTATTGACTTGAGGGGGATAAATGTATTTTGTGCATTAATAATTAAATCAGTTAGATTGCTATACATTTCATCCAAATCGCTGACCTGTCTGTTGAACCCTCACCCCCCAATGACCTGACCTTAGGTATGCATATTACCCTCCGTGACCCGACCCCTGGCCATGTCCAGACCCCCGGTCACGCACTGAGACTCGACAATGTCCGAAACGCCCGCAACGTCCGAATGACATTTCATATTCAATTTCAAATAGATTTTTATATGGTCAAAGTTTGATCTTCTGAAGTCTGGTACTTGGACGTTATTCGTACTTTTTAATTCTTCCCAAATAATATTAAATCTCATTTCTTGATGATCGCTAGAGCTTAGACTATCTCCCACTTTTACGTTACTCATTAGATGCTCATTTTTAGTTAAAACTAAGTCCAGAGTATTTACTACCCTCGTAGGATCGGTAATCACTTGTTTTAGGAAATTATCCTGCACCACATCTAAGAATTTCATTGTTTCCTGATCTCCTATTTAAGTTTCCCA
>NC_134800.1:439226-456726 GCF_046742065.1 Oratosquilla oratoria | reverse complement strand
CACATATGCATTCGGTGCATACAGCAGTAGCCTGGTAGTCGACCTGACGTCTTCACGCACCTGGTCGCTCCGGGTCAGGTCGCTATTGTCCAGGAGAAGGACCTCACCGCAGCTGGTGGCCAAATATCAACACCTCACCAACCCAAAGGATTGCCACCAAGCCAAGCAATTACCATTTGATACAAATTGTTTTTTCCTACGGGATATATCCATCCTGTCCAACCTCGGACAACTGTATTTCATTGTATATATGTATATGCAAGTTATAAAGTATTTAAAAACCTATCCTGATCTCTAATATTTGCTAAAACAGCATCTTGTAAATAAATATTATCTCGTCGGCAACCTAACCACGAGCCATGTATATAAACACCTCCTGTCACCAAATAAAAAGAAGAAAGACCACAGAGAGACAGAGCTACGCTGCTCCGCTGCATTTTATTCTAAAGCCTCCGAACACCGCTCAACTACGACCACGTACTACCACAACTCATATGTTGAGATACCATCCAACATATCTGGCGGCAGCGCGGGATACAACATATCTGGAAGCAGCAAGTCGGATCAACAAGCAAAATCAGCAAGCACAAGATCCCGGAGCAGGAACGTTGTGCAACCTACCCAACGCCAGCAAGCCCATCAACTCAAAACTCGCTGTGCAACCTACCCAGCGAATGCGGACAGAAGCTCAAGCCATCTCTCTCGCTGTGTGAGCCAGCCCAACGCACAGGACAAGTCATCCCAGCGACCCACCCAGCAGCCGGCAACGAGACAAAGCCCATCTCCCTCGCTGTGACCCAGCTCAGCAGCATCGGTCAAAGGAAGTATCGCTCTCACGTCCGGAAGTCGGGCCGACACCTTTCAAAAACTGAACAATTCCACACACGAACTTACCCATTTGTCACCCTCCTCATTCTTTCAATATTTCCAGATCTGCACCATCGCACCAAACTCCATCGAATCATTCAACTTCCACCTCTTGTGAAGCCTCCACCATCGCATCATACCCGTCAGCACTGTAAGTAGATGCTTATACTTTTATTGGGGCTAGGTGTAGCTCTCAATTGTTGTGTGAGTTTAAGTGAAAGCTATCCAGTGATTTTTTTTTTTACATTTTTTGCAAGCCTTAATTTTTTTCGGTGATTTTTTTTTCTTTTTGTACGAAAGTGTGCATGACCCATTCACAGTCCAACGTTTCACACCATTACAACACTCGTTCCAAAATGGCAGCACAAAACGAAAATAACACACAGTCCTCGCCGAATCAAAACACAGACCCAACCGTCGCTCAACCACACATACAACGTTCTGCAACAAACCTACTAACACTCCTTCAACATGACAACACTCTTCCTAAGTTCAACGGGACAAACATCGCCATCCACACTCTGTTAGATGACGTCCGTTCGGAAATACAGCGCACACAGGTGCAAGACGATATGACTCAAATCGCGGTCCTTAAAAGTCGCATCGATTTCAACGACACCCTTGCATGCGACATCATCCAATCCGACGCGTTCCAACAGCCACAGACTTTCCAAAATTTCATTGACGAGTTCAAAAAATCTTTCGCCCCATATGAACAGTTAGGCTCCCTCTCTCCCTTCTACACACTAGGAACAAACTTTAACACACACCCTTATCTCACCAAAGAAAGAGCAGTCAGGGAGGCGAGTCAGTTCAAGGAAGAACTAAAAGACGCACTCACTTCTTCACCTTGGGTTACAAATAACACAATCAGCCTAGATCACGTACTCTCATTATTTGGCTACATAAAACTGATCTCGCGACTTCACCCAGAAACACTAAAGAAAATAGAGAACATTCCTTTTGATCCAGACACAACACTCGTTGACTTCTCTAGAAAATTTTCGGACACATCAGCGACAAAAACACAAATTCAACAACAACAAATCCCCCTTACACACACACTCACACACCCACCCACTCCCACAGTAGCAAAAATCTCGCAAGAACATTACACTAAAGGTAAACCCATGTCACACGAACATCACACTAGAGGTAGACAAATGTCACGCACAAGATCACGACAGCGTTCACAATCTAGGAGACCATTCTTTTGAAAAATCTGCAACATAGTAGGACATAGCACAAACAGGTGTTATTACAGACAACCAACTAGCTACTGCTCATATCACGGACCAGCTTTTCACGACACAACACAATGTCGCGTCTTACAATCACAAACCTACACGTCATACGCGTCTCCCCAACACCCGACTAGCGACAACACAGACAAACAAAACACGGTCTGACTATCGTCTCACGGTGAACAAAACACACGACCTCACGAGACAGAATCAAACCCCCCACTACCGATTCTCACGATGGCTGACTCTCGCTCATCCCCGTCTGCTATGACATTTCAGGCCACGGTCAACAACCCTCCACAACTACTCTTTCTGGACACAGGATCCCCAGTTAATCTAATGTCAAAGGGTTCTTTCGACCAATTTCGGTTCAGACACCGTAGAGTAACAGTTATAGAACCAACGGATATCACATTACAAAATGTAGACGGAGTTCCCTTTCCCATCGTAGGAAAAACCGAACTAGACATCTCCCTGCATGCCAACTGTCCTCCCATTACAACGACAGTATACATAGCGGACGTAGTGTTTCCCGCAGATATTCTTATAGGTTTGACATGGATGCAAAGAAATCGCATCATCATCTATCCTGCTCAATACGGCATTGGTTTCAATAATTACTTCATAACGGCTCTAAAGACAGCTAACACGCATGCACACACAGAAAACACGCGCGTCAAACACTTGCATATGATCGAGCAACAGCATGCAACATCAACAACAGCAACAACTGAACAAAACAGTGACGAAACAGAAAAGGTGACACTTGTAACAGACACGCACACTGGTGTAACAGACACGCCCACCCCATCCGCTCACCCCCGTAGCTCACAACACAAACGAAATAGACGTACACTGTCAGCGCGCATGTCAAAGTCAACTCGCGACCACAAGAAACACGATGTTTTCACTAACATCCAGGAAATATCACCACAATACACTACCGTCTCACAGATCTCTCTCACGAATTCTCACGCGGTTGTAATCACTGACAAAACACTTTATCCACGCGAGTACACAAAACTCAAAGTGCGTGTCTTCAAAGCTCCCGACTCAGATGTTCTTTGCATCACAGACACTTGCCGTGTATCTGGTGTATCTCTCTTATCCGCCCTATCTCACACATCGAGCAAAGGACACACAACAATCATAGTTGCAAATAATACCAATGCCCCTCTTCAGATGAACAAAGGAACGAACATTTGTGATTTTACAGTGTATCCCGCCCCAGTACACGTAATCGAGCATGACAACTCACAACACGTATGCGCCATCACCAACGGAGAACAGAACACACAGGAAACCATCAAAGCACCACACATTAACGATGTAGATTTCCCTGAAGCACGAGAAGATCTCCTGACACTCGTGAACACGTACAGGCAC
This sequence comes from Oratosquilla oratoria, assembly GCF_046742065.1. NCBI lineage: Eukaryota > Metazoa > Arthropoda > Malacostraca > Stomatopoda > Squillidae > Oratosquilla > Oratosquilla oratoria. Next base: position 453,229 of record NC_134800.1, on the reverse strand, counting down.
GCAATTGCACTCCCAGGTGAACCATTAGGTCTCACAGACATCATACAACATCATATACCACTTCAACAAAATGCAAAACCACGGTACATACCCGCTTACCGTCTTCCTCACAGTAAAGGAAACATTGTCGACAACATAATTGCAGACATGCTCGACCAAGGCATCATTGAACACAGCCTATCTCCCTGGAATTTTCCTCTCTTTGTCGTTCCAAAACACGACGGCTCCTTTCGCCCTGTTGTTGATTTCCGTGAGCTAAATAAACTCACCATTCCCAAAAGACATCCTATTCCTCATCTTCAAGACACAATCTACTCCATAGGCGAACACAACACGGTCTTCTCTATTCTCGACCTTATGTCAGGGTATTTCCAAATACTTTTAGATGACGAATCAAAACCTCTAACAGCCTTCAGTACCAATACGGGCCATTACCACTTCAAAAGGTTGGCCATGGGACTCGTCTCTGCTCCCTCTGTTTTCACAAGACTTATGTTCAAGGTCTTAGAAGGTTACAAAGGATTACAAAGGATTACAATGGCGGAGCATGCCGACAGGAGACCTTTTGATCCATATCTAGGTCGGATGCAAAAAAAAAAAAAAAAAAAAAAAAAAAAAAAAAAAAAAAAAAAAAAAAAAAAAAAATCATAATAATAAATTAAAACTATAATAATGTAAAAATTACAAATAAAACACATAAATAAATGCATAGTTTGATAGGAAAGACTGCCTTCATATACCTTGACGACATTATCATTGCCTCACGGTCACTCACGGAACACCTTAACACACTTCAAACTGTCTTCTCAAGATTAGCCGCGGCAGGCCTAAAACTTAAACTCAAAAAGTGCTCCTTCCTCAAAAAGGAAATAAGGTTCCTAGGACACGTCATAAACTCACACGGTGTCATTACTTCTCAAGACTAGGTTAAGGCTGTTCTAGATTTTCCAACCCCTAACTCTACAGAACACGTGAAATCATTTATAGGACTTTCAGGTTTTTACAGACGTTTTATCGAAGGCTATGCTCACACGGCAGCTCCTTTAACAGCCCTTCTCAAGAAAGATACTCCTTTTAACTGGATGTCTGAACACAACACCGCTTTCCACAAGCTCAAACAAGCACTCACAACAGCCCCAGTTCTGGCATTCCCAAACTTCTCTAAACCCTTCACACTATGTACAGATGCTTCATACAAAGGCCTTGGCGCAGTACTAATGCAACAACACGACTCCAAACTTAGACCTATAGCATACGCCAGCCGCGCATTAAACAAGCACGAACAAAATTACCCTGTCACTGAAATTGAAGCGCTCGCAATCATATATGCCCTCAAACATTTTAAAGACATCATTCTAGGATACGAAATACATGTACACACAGATCATCAACCCGTTTTAAACCTCTTCAAAGGCAAGGACCTAACTGGGAAACTAGCCAGATGGTTCTTCACTATCCAGGACTTTATGCCTACCTACCACTACGTCCAGGGCCATACAAACTATGTCGCCGACGCCCTTAGTAGAAACGTAGCAACAATACGTCAAGCATCAGAGCCACTTGACATTACGCGAGAACGCATCATTGCCGCTCAAGCGACAGACCCCCTATGGAAAAGAATCATACACTATCTAAATTCAGGTGACACTACAAACACAGACGATTTTGCTCCCAACATAGACAACTACTCTCTCATAGACCAGGTTCTCTACCACACAACACTGCTCACAAACAAATGCGAACCAAACCGCATGGTTACACAATTAGTAGTTCCCACAAGTCTTGTTCCAGAAGTTCTCAAAATACTACATGATTCTCCATTAGCAGGACACTGCGGGAAGGACAAGTGCCTCTCGCAAGCTAGGTTAAAGTACTTTTGGCCCACCATACGTAAAGACATACACACATACATAGACGCATGCCACTCATGCATAACTCATAAAGGTCACATTAGCGGTCAAGTACCAATACACAATTACCCAACACCTTCCAGACCCTTTGAAACCATTGCCATTGACTTACTCAAACTTCCAATCACTCTCAATGGAAACCAGTACCTTTTCGTATGCATCGATCGTTTCTCTCGGTTCTGCATCCTCTCTCCTTTAGCGGACAACACAGCAAAAAGTGTAGCTCAGACAATTATCAATAACGTCATCTGCCCATACACCACACCGAAAACACTAATTTCAGACAACGGCACGGAATTTAATAACGGTATCCTCACAAATATCTGCCAACAGTTCAACATTACAAAGTGTAACACCACACCATACCACCCCAGCTCAAATGGACTCTTTGAACGTCAAAATCGGAAGATACTCAATATTCTCAGACACCTTGCCACAGACATACACGCATCTTGGGACGAACACATACCCATGATACAAGCCTGCATCAACAGCGCAATCAATAGATCAATCTCAGATCACCCCATTTTGTTTTGTTTGGATCTGATAAGAAAATGCCATACGACCTACTCACTTTCAATGATTTTGTTGAGGTAACTCTCAATAATTTCAACACTCTTTTCAAGAGAATACATGAGTCACTGACTCTCTCAAAAGCAGATATGCTTAGGTTGAAGAACGCTCATTCCAGAGATTGCAATGTTTCTGTAGGTGACATAATATACAACACCAACCACCAACCCACATCAAAACTTGCACCCAAATTCCATGGTCCATTTCGGGTCACCGACATACTTCCGCACAATAAGATCAAAGCCCTCAACTTACGCGAACTCACAGAGGCTATCCTACATTTAGATCATATCAAACTAGTTCCTAGAGGTCTCGACATGGATGGCATTCCATCCCCGCCCATACTACAACCAACACACACGACCGAGACTCTAGACACAAACACCTCTACCACTCCACCGATCCCGACACCTCGCTATAGCCTCAGAAATAGAATTGTATAAGTTTCTTTAGCCCCAACAAAATCCAAGCATCTATTTCCAAAACCAATATTTATCATTCATGTTCATCTTATCATGCCATAACCAAGTATCTCCCTTCTAGCTGTGCAGATCACCTTTGCCACTCAGGGAAGGTCAACCCCTTCACCTAGGCACACCCCTCCTTCTTCTATCTCCTTAACATTTCGTGCACCAAGCCTATGTGGATCTCAAGCTCAAGGTGTCGCGAGGACGGACACTGGTAGCGTATGCCGAGCAACTGTTAGCATCTAGACCTCCTAGAAGACGTAATCTACCACCAAAATCTCCTAGACCTTCATTTACCACCTCTGCTTATACTATCAGCACTGCACATATGCATTCGGTGCATACAGCAGTAGCCTGGTAGTCGACCTGACGTCTTCACGCACCTGGTCGCTCCGGGCCAGGTCGCCATTGTCCAGGAGAAGGACCTCACCGCAGCTGGTGGCCAAATATCAACGCCTCACCAACCCAAAGAATTGCCACCAAGCCAAGCAATTACCATTTGATACAAATTGTTTTTTCCTACGGGATATGTCCATCCTGTCCAACCTCGGACAATTGTATTTCATTGTATATATGTATATGCAAGTTATAAAGTATTTAAAAACCTATCCTGATCTCTAATATTTGCTAAAACAGCATCTTGTAAATAAATATTATCTCGTCGGCAACCTAACCACGAGCCATGTATGTAAACACCTCCTGTCACCAAATAAAAAGAAGAAAGACCACAGAGAGACAGAGCTACGCTGCTCCGCTGCATTTTATTCTAAAGCCTCCGAACACCGCTCAACTACGACCACGTACTACCACAACTCATATGTTGAGATACCATCCAACAGAAATACACTCCACACCCCTCCACCCTCCCTCTTATCTTAGCACCTCCTGGATGACGGGTCATCCCTGCACCTTGCACCTGGGTCAGAAGCAGTGTCGCAAGACACAGCACATCCACATCAAGACCGCTTCATTAAATCGGCGACCCCTCCTCTCCGTCCCCCCATGCAGAAAAGGAGAGGACGGGGAGAAATCCTTTCGGGCTGCGTCAAATTTTGCTCACACATACTACCTCACCCCCCATCCACCCGCCCATTCCACCTCATGCATCACAACATCATCCATATACAACCATTCTCCATTCACCCCTCTCTTCTGTCCTCTCCCGTCCTTCCTCAACAGATATTCCCCTCTTCCCCAAAGCCCCCCATCCATCCACCTCATCCTAGGACGTCCCCTCATGTTCACTCCCTCCACATCTGCCTTCCATACCTCTTTTACTAGTCTTTCTTCACTCATTCTTTCCATGTGTCCAAACCATCCTAATACTCTTTCATCAACCCTATCTCCCAACTCCCTTTCCACCCCCGTTCTCCTCCTCACGTCCTCATTTCTCACTCTATCTAGCCTAGTAACCCCTATGATACTTCTCAGACACCTCATCTCAAACACATTCAAACTCCTTCTCTCTTCTTCTCTTATGTTCCATGTTTCTGCCCCATACAGTGCTGTTGGCACAATCACTCCTTCATACAGACTCCTCTTATCATCCATTCCCAAATGTCTATTTCTCATTACACTTTTTAATCCACCAAGGCATTTACTTGCTGCTCTCAATCTACATTCTACCTCCACCTTTACTCCACCTTTTCCTGCCACATTTGCACCCAAGTATCTAAAACTATCCACTTCCTCCAGTCGCTCTCCCTTAATGCTCACTTCCAGTCTACTGCCACTTTCACCCCTTGTACATCTCATCACCTTACTTTTACCCACATTTATCTTCAGCTTTCTTCTATCACACACTCTCCCAAACTCTGTCACCAACTTCCTCAATCCCTCCTCCGATCCTGCCACAAGCGCAGTGTCGTCCGCAAACAACAGCTGACTCACCTCCCACTTTTCTCCATTTTCTTTAACCATCTCCAATCCCTGACCCACTACCCTTGCATTTACCTCTTGCAATACCCCATCCATGTATAAGTTGAACAGCCAGGGCGACATAACGCATCCTTGACGAAGTCCCACCTTTACCTCGAACCACTCACTCTCTCCATTTCTAATCCTGACACATGCTCTACTACTCTTGTAAAAACTCTTGACAGCTCCTAGAAGCTTTCCACCTATCCCATATATCCGCGAAACCTCCCACATTGCCTTTCTATCTACCCTATCTTAAGCCCTTTCCAGATCCATAAAAGCCAAAAAAACATCCTTTCCCTTTCCTATAGCTTTCTCACATATCTGTCTTACCACAAAGATCTAATCTACACAACCTCTACCTGTCCTAAATCCACACTCTTCCTCACCAATTACTCCTTCTGTTCCTCTCCTGATCCTCTCAATCAAGACCCTCCCATAAAGCCTACCCAACTACACTCAACAAGCTAATCCCTCTGAAACTACTACATTCACACTTGTCCCCTTTTCCCTTGTAAAGTGGAACTATACAGGCACTCCTCCAGTCCTCCGGCACTCTACCCTCTCTCCAGCAAACATTAAATAACCTCACCAGCCAGTCCACCATCACTGTACCTCCTTTTTTAGACATTCTGCATGGCATTCATCCAGACCAGGTGCCTTACCAGCTTTCATCATCTTAACAACTGCCTTCACTTCATCTTTCCTTATTTCTCCTCCATTTTCCTCACTCATCACTCTCATTTTCTTAGCATTTCCCACTGCAACTATTTTTCCCTCCCTATCTTCCTTCACATTTAGCAACCCCCTAAAATATTCTGCCCATCTTCCCCTTACTGCCTTCTCTTCCATTATCATCTCTCCATCTGCACCTTTTACCTTTTCTTCTCTACTTGATTCGCCTCCTCTTCCTCTCTTAATTTCTTTCCAAAACATCTTTTTATTACTTTCAAAATTTTCTATCATACTCTTACCCTATTTCACATCTGCTCTCCTCTTTGCCTCCTTTACCCAGTGCTTTACTTCTCTTTTCTTTTCTTTGTACCTCTCATATGACTCCCTCGTCCTATTTTGTAACCAATCTGTGAAAGCTCGCTTCTTCTCTTCTACAACCTTCTTTGTTTCCTCATCCCACCATTCACTACCCTTCCTTCTATTTCCTCCTGTCCTTCTTGTTCCACACACCATCCTTGCACACTTTGTGACTCCCTCCTTGAACCATCCCCATTCCTCCACCACACCTAGCTCTACTCTATCCTTCACTTCCTTCCACTCCTCCTTCAGCTTCTTCTTGTACTTCTCCTTTTCCTTTTCATTTAAAGAGTTCACTCTAAGCACCTCCCTACCTATTGTCCTTTTCCTCTTTCTCCATCTATCCTCCACTCTCAACTTACCTTCCACCAGAAAATGATCTGATATTCCCCCACCCTCTCCCCTTAGCACATGTATATCCTATCTACCACTACATAATCCATCAACGCTCTGTCTACCACCCTTCCATCCATCACCCTCTCCCATGTGTACTTATGCTTGACTTTCTTCCGAAACACTGTATTTGCTATCATCAACTCTCTTTCTAGACATATTTCCACCATCAACTCTCCACTATGATTCTTTCCTGGAACTCCACATTTCCCAACCACTCCATCAATTGGACCATTTCCTACCCTAGCATTAAGGTCTCCCAGTACTATTACATTGACATTTCTCCCTAAATCCTCTATGCACTCATTTAAATCTATCCAAAAGGCCTCCCTTTCTTCTACACTCTTCTCACTGCCAGGCCCATATGCACTTACAAAGACCCACATCTCCTTTCCCAGTTTCACTCTCATCCACATTATCCTTGAGGAAACCTCCTTCTACTCCACAACACGTTTACCAATCTCTTCACTTACTAGAATAGCCACCCCTTCCCTCCCTCGCCCTCTCTTCACTCCTGATAACCTCCCACTTACGCTCCCAAACTTACACTCACCCTTCCCTCTCAACTTAGTTTCACTCAAAGCCAACACATCCATCGTTCTTCTCACAAACATACCACCTATCTCTTCCCTTTTACTCTCATCTGTACCACATCCACGCACATTAAAAGACCCAAACCTTAGGGTGCTGGTCGGAAAACTCCTAGACCCTCTTATGCCTTTGCTTTTTTTAGGAATATCCCCTGTGGGGCTACAGGGAAAAGGATGCCTAGTCCCAATCCCCGTCCCTTTTTTCTCGCCTCTTACGATCCAAGTGAAAATAGTTGGTGGCAATATTCTTTTCCCCCACCACAGGGAAGGTAGGCGATAAAAGAAATGAATATTCAGAGAAATGGTACAGGGCAGTAACAAGGGGTTGGGGGACAGCATAACGGAGGGACAGTCGTAGTATTAAAGTGTCATCATTTCTCTATGAACAGAATTTTCCTCTATCACAGACAAAATTATGTGTGGCTCTGGTCCGTAGGGGCGCCCCGTGTAGACCCTAAAGTGTATATATATATATATATATATATATATATATATATATATATATATATATATATTTATATATATATATATATATATATATGTATATATATATACATTTATATAATATATATACATGTATTTACACACCCACCCACCCACACACACACAAACACACACACACACACACACACACACACACACACACACACACACACGCATACACACATACACACACACACACACACACACACACACACACACACACACACACACACACACACACACACACACACACACACACACACACACACACACACACACACACATATATATATATATATTTATATATATGTATATACATATGTATATATATATATATATGTATATATATAGTATATATATATGTATATATATAGTATATATATATATATATATATATATATATATATATATATTAATATATATGAATATATATATATATGAATATTGAGGGAGCAGATTCTCTTGTAGACATGTGTTGTTAAAGTCAACAGCAGGAGGTTGTTAATCTTCTTATTTTTATTCTCAAGGTTTCTGACAAGGACTCGGTCATGTGGGTGGTGGGCATAAACCAGATTACCAAGGTAATTCGTTTAATTCTCAACGTTTCGTCTGCAATGAGACATCATCAGGAAAATCTGTAACATATAATTACCGACATACAGAAACAAAGAACAAGGGTATAACCAATAACAAAAATTCACCAATCAAGAAAATAGACATCAATAAATTAATTCGTAAACCAATACAGATACATAGACCGTTGGGGAACAATACATACAAAAGTAGAAAATTTAAAGAAATGACAAAAGATAGCATGGGCCAATGGCATATATATATATATATATATATATATATATATATATATATATATATATATATATATATATATATATATATATATATATATATATATATGATGAGGCATTGTGACAGGTTGGCGAAGGTGGGTGAGGAAGACATAAATCAGAATCCAATGTAATAAGGAGAAAACAAGGCGAACATATATATACGGGGCACTGTGAGGAGCTTCGGAGAGGTCACCCAGGGTCGTCTCTGTATATTGGGGATTTTGTCCTGTTGTCCGTTAATGAGGGGGTCTTTGTTCCGGTGGCGTAATGTCCTAGTTGCTGTTGCTATGGCTGCGGTGGATTTTGTCCATTTGATGTCACCCGTTCTTTTGTTAGTATTTTAATTTGTAGCAATATACAGTGCTTCCAGTACTTTCCTTTTCTGCTTGTTTACGTTTTCTTTTAGTATTTCTGCTGCCTCCCATTTCGGTAAATGACTCTTTTCTTTAATATGATTGACTAAAGCACTAGTGTCGCGATGGTATCTGACATCCGCTCTGTGTTCGCTGAGCCTTTTCTCTAATCCTCTGTGTGTTTCTCCAAAGTAAGAAAGATCACAACTACTACATGGAATTTTGTACACAATACTTCTGTTTTCATGTTGATCTTCTATTTTCTTTTTCGTTAAGTCCCCTATCTTTTTACCTGCGTCACTCACGATGGTTAAGCCAGCGGATCTTAATGCTAGTCCTAACTCGTCTGTGAATTTGGAAAGGGGGACTACTAGGTAACGATTGTTCAGTTTGTCTTTTTCTTTTTCATTTCTTCCTCTGATCGTTTTAGCTTTAGTTAGTAAAGACGTTAATAAACCTTTAGGGTAACCCAGTTTTGTGAACGCGTCAGTCACATAATTGATTTCTTCCTCGAGGAATTCTGGGCTACATATTCTCAGAGCTCGTAGAAAGAATCCTATTACTACACCCGTTTTTGTTTTTCTATCATGCGCACTTAGGAAGTGAATGAAATCGTCCTTATTTGTAGGTTTTCTGTATACCTTGAATTTCACGCTCTCATCTGTTCTCATGATGACCGTGTCGAGAAATGGTAAAGAACCGTCTACTTCTTTTTCTGTGGTGAACTGTATTTTGTTATGGACTTCATTCAGCTTCTGTAGTAGAAGGTCCGTGTTTGTATCTTTGTGTGTAACGATTAGACAGTCGTCGGCGTAACGATACCACTTTGAATCATTATCGATTATCTTACTAACCAAAGAACGGGTGACATCAAATGGACAAAATCCACCGCAGCCATAGCAACAGCAACTAGGACATTGCGCCACCGGAACAAAGACCCCTCAGTAACAGACAACAGGACAAAATCCCCAATATACAGAGACGACCCTGGGTGACCTCTCCGAAGCTCCTCACAGTGCCCCGTATATATATGTTCGCCTTGTTTTCTCCTTATTACATTATTTCTCTGAAGAAGCCTATTTGTGCGAAACTAGTCAGAAATAAACTTGGATTCTGATTTATGTCTTCTTCATCCACCTTCACCATATATATATATATATATATATATATATATATATATATATGTCTGTGCGTGTGTGTGTGTGTGTATACATACACACACACACACACACACACACACACACATATATATGAGTGTTAGGGTGGTGAGTTTAAACGCCAAGAATCCGTTGAAGTTTTATTTCTGACGTTTCGTCCAACTAGGACTTCTTCAGAGTGTACACAAATAGAACAATGACAACTTATATACCCGCACAGCTCATCCCGTTCCCCCTCGGTCAATGCTGCTGCCATCTCTCTTTCGTCTTGCCTCATGGATGATTAGTCCGCTTGCTATCCTCGCCAGCTTGACGAAACCGTCCCGATGGTTGCTGCATGGGAGTGAGGTAATGTATGCTGCCTCAATAGTCCTCCTTTCCTTTCTATCGAGTCCAGTATGGAGCACCTCTGTTTTTTCCCAATCCGGCAAGTGGCCAAATTTGTCGATGTGTACCACTAAAGAGTTAGACGTCCGGTGGGCTTTGATGTCATTTTTGTGCTCAGTTGTCCGCTTGTGAATTCCTCTGCTAGTTTCGCCATAGTAACTAGCGGGGCAGGTTTTACAGGGAATTCTATAAATTAAACTGTTGTCTTCGTTTTCTATTTTGTTTCTAATTTTATTTCTCACAACGTCGCCAATTTTTACCCCCGTGCTGAATGCACCACCAAGGCAGGCCTGAAACTGGCATTCAGCACGGGGGTAAAAATTGGCGACGTTGTGAGAAATAAAATTAGAAACAAAATAGAAAACGAAGACAACAGTTTAATTTATAGAATTCCCTGTAAAACCTGCCCCGCTAGTTACTATGGCGAAACTAGCAGAGGAATTCACAAGCGGACAACTGAGCACAAAAATGACATCAAAGCCCACCGGACGTCTAACTCTTTAGTGGTACACATCGACAAATTTGGCCACTTGCCGGATTGGGAAAAAACAGAGGTGCTCCATACTGGACTCGATAGAAAGGAAAGGAGGACTATTGAGGCAGCATACATTACCTCACTCCCATGCAGCAACCATCGGGACGGTTTCGTCAAGCTGGCGAGGATAGCAAGCGGACTAATCATCCATGAGGCAAGACGAAAGAGAGATGGCAGCAGCATTGACCGAGGGGGAACGGGATGAGCTGTGCGGGTATATAAGTTGTCATTGTTCTATTTGTGTACACTCTGAAGAAGTCCTAGTTGGACGAAACGTCAGAAATAAAACTTCAACGGATTCTTGGCGTTTAAACTCACCACCCTAACACTCATTCTGTCTTCACACCTCAACACATATATATATATAAATATATATATATAAATATACATACATACACACACACACACACACATATATATATATATATATATATATACATATATATATATGTGAATTTTGGTAGGAGGCCATGTTGTATACATGATTTCAAGAAATCTACAGCGACAATGGCGTTGTTGAGTTTGTATTGGAGCTTTAATTTCTCTCGTGCAACAAGTTTCTGTGGTGACTCCAAATAGCTGAGAAGGTGTCCAAAAGAGAAAACCACACCCAATGTCTTTTGGACACCTTCTCAGCTATTTGGAGTCACCACAGAAACTTGTTGCACGAGAGAAATTAAAGCTCCAATACAAACTCAACAACGCCATTGTCGCTGTAGATTTCTTGAAATCATATATATATATATGTATGTATATATATACATACATATATATATATATATATATATATATATATATATATATATATATATATATAAAGAGAATCCCAAAGAATTTTATAGTTACATTAGAGATAAAAAGGTTGTTAGGAATCACATTGGTCCACTATTATCTGGTGACGGTCAACTTGAATATTCAAATGAAGGAATGTGTAATATCTTAAACAATTATTTTAGTTCGGTATTCGTAAACGAAACACCTCAAAAGTGAATTACAAACTGAAACCTGTGAAAAGTCTGGGGTAAACTTACTCACTACGGTAAATATAACAAAAGAAAAAATTAAAAGGTGTATAGACAAACTCAAAGTTAATAAAACACCAGGGTCTGACGGTTGGCATCCAAGAATCTTAAAGGAAATAAAAAATGAGATTGTTGCTCCATTAGAAATTATTTTCAAGAAATCCATCATATCCGGAGATGTCCCAAGAGAATAGAAGCTAGCTAATGTTACTCCCATATTCAAAAAAGGTGACAAAAAGAAGCCAAATAACTATAGGCCTATAAGTTTGACTTCAATCGTAGGAAAAATAATGGAAACTCTCATCAGAGATGCTATCGAACATCATTTAGAAAGTAACCGTTTGATAAATGATAGCCAGCATGGTTTCAGACGGAAACGTTCTTGGGTGACTAACTTACTCGAATTCTACAACACAGTTATCTCGAATTATGACAAAAGAAACAATATAGATTTAATATATCTAGACTTTGCAAAAGCTTTTGATACCGTCCCACACGAAAGACTACTTACTAAATTAGCTTTGCATGGAATAAGTGGTAGCCTATTAGGTTGGTCTAGTAATTGGTTGAATGGTCGAAAACAGAGAGTTGTTTTAAATGGAAAAACTTCTGGATGGAAAAGTGTTGCAAGTGGAGTTCCTCAGGGTTCTGTTCTTGGGCCACTTCTATTCATAGTATATATAAATGATATAGACCATGGACTAAAATCTACTGTTTCCAAATTTGCTGATGATACAAAACTGTGTGGAGTGGCAAATGATCACTTAAACTAATTAGATATTCAAGAAGATTTAGATAAATTACAGCAATGGTCTGAAAAGTGGCTAATGAAATTTAACACAAGTAAATGCAAGGTAATGCACATAGGTAAAAATAACAGTAAGTACGATTACAAGTTATTTGGAAATTCGTTAACAAAAGTGGATAGTGAAAAAGATCTCGGCGTAATTATCAGTAACGACCTCAAATCATCCAAGCAGTGTATTTCAGCCTCTGAGAAAGCAAATAAGATTCTGGGACTGATTGCGCGATCTTTTGATTTCAAAAGTCCATCACTCATTAACAAGCTATATAAATCGTTAGTTCGTCCACATTTGGAATATGCTGTTTCCGTATGGTCACCGAGTCTCATTAAAGACATTGACAGACTGGAAAAAGTACAACGGCGAGCCACAAAACTGATTCCAAATATCAAAAATAAATCATACGAAAATCGACTAAAACACATGAATCTGTTTTCCCTAAAAAAGCGTAGACTCAGAGGTGACTTGATACAGGTCTTTAAGATTTTAAAGGGAATTGACAACATCAAAAGTGACAAAATTTTCACATTGAATGCGAATCCGACAAGAAACAATGGTCTCAAACTGTCCGGAAATAGATTCAATTTGGAAGTAGGTAGAAACAACTTTGCCAACCGTGTAGTTAATGAATGGAATAAACTTCCTGCACAGGTAGTGCAATGTAGTTCAGTTCAAAGCTTTAAGAATCATTTAGATAAATACCTAAGTAAGATGCTGTAATGATTATAATTTATCTTATATTATTTGTTTTTGTTTTGTTATCATTTGTCTTTCTGATTTTCATTTATTATTAGTTATATGTCAATTTATTATTATTTACTATTTACCTGTTTGTTTATTATTTACTATACCTATGCATTTATTTATGTATTGTATTTGTTATTTACATTATTATAGTTTTTATTTATTGTTTTATTATTAATATGATTTTTTTTCGCATCCGACCTAGATATGGATCGAAAGGTCTCCTGTTGGCATGCTCCGCCTTTGTAATCCTTATATATATATATATATATATATATATATATATATATATATATATATATATATATATATGTATATATATATATATATTTGTATATTTTCCTCCTGAAATAGTCGAATCAGCATTAATATATATATATATATATATATATATATACATTTATATAATATATACACATGTATATATTACACATGTATATATATGTATATATACATATATATACATATATATATATATACATATATATATATATGTATATATATATATATATATGCATTTATATAATATATATATATACATATAGTTATATATACAAATATATATACATATATATATATATATATATATATATATATGTATACATACATATACACATATACATATATACATATATATATACATATATGTATATATATATATGTATATATGTATATATATATAAATATATATATACATATATATATGCATACATATATATATATATATATATATATATATATATGTATATATATATGGAACTCGACCGGATCAGACAGCTCCTTACCAAT
>NC_134800.1:431726-434226 GCF_046742065.1 Oratosquilla oratoria | reverse complement strand
GGAGAACTAGTCCATCCTCCTTTAATTGTTTCTACTTCTCCCCTACCATATAACCCAACTTCTACCATAGAACAAACCCAACCCAACCTATTTCCAACCTGTGCTATTACACGATCCCAAGCAAAAGTTAACCAACCAACTCTTACCTCTCCAACCACCCCAACCACCCTGCTTACTCTACCCTCTGAGCTAAGCATCAAAGAGACTCAACAGACCGACCCTTCCTTAGCTCCCTTGTTTAACAGAGCTATTCCCAAGGAGGGTATCATACATACTCCTTCCTTTTATTTGCACGAGGGGATACTTATGAGATTGTATAAACCTCGTCACCTTTCTGATGATGATACCTGGGCAGAATGTCACCAAATTGTTCTACCTGTTAACTTGAGAACTCAGGTAATAGAGATTGCTCATACAGGACACTCAGGACATTTAGGTATTAAGAAAACTTATTTACGACTCTTGTCAGAATTCTTTTGGCCTGGTATGAAAACAGAGGTAAGTAGATTCGTTAAATGTTGCCACACTTGCCAACTAGTAGGCAAGTCAAACGAGTCTATTCCTCCGTATCCCCTTCAACCCATTAAAGTACCTAGTGAACCTTTTCAGAAATTAGTGATTGACATAGTAGGCCCGTTGCCCAAGACCAAGAAGGGTAACCAGTATATTTTAACAGTTCTTTGTCCCACTACCAGGTACCCTGAAACTTTTCCTTTAAAGAATATTTCTGCTAAGAGTGTAATTTAGTGTTTAACTCACATGTTTACTTCCTTTGGTATTCCTCAGGAAATACAGTCAGATAGAGGTTCAAATTTCACTAGCAAACTCTTTACCCAAGTTCTCAAGGAACTAAATGTTAAACAGTCTCTGTCTACAGCGTACCGCCCCGCCAGTCAGGGAGTTCTAGAACGATGTCATCAAACGTTAAAGAATATGCTACGTAAGTTCTGTTACGAGGAAGACCGTGACTGGGATGAGGGATTGCCTTTCCTCCTATTTACGCTCCGTGAAACACCATCCGAATCTCTAGGTGTTTCTCTCTTTGAATTGTTATATGGAAGGAAGGTAAGGGGACCCCTCAAGGTAATCAAGGACCATATCATATCTTCTTCTACCTCACCTTTACAGTCTGTTAACCAGTATATTGTTTCCCTTAAGGATAACCTAGCCAGAATTCATTCCTTTGCCTTGAAGAACCTTGAGCATGCACAGAGTAAAATGAAGGTTAATTTTGATCAGAAATCTCGTAAGCGAGAATTCAAGGAAGGAGATATGGTTCTTGCGTACATTCCCATCTCTGGACAACCTCTTCAAGCTAAATACCATGGTCCTTATAAAGTTCAGAAAAAGATGTCTGAATATAATTACGTACTAGAAACCCCTGACAGACGCAAAACTACTCAACTTGTTCATGTTAACTTGCTCAAGCCATACCTTGCCAAAATACCACTAGACAGTTCAGTCAAACCATTGCTTTCGCTAAATCACGGTACCAGTAAAATACCTATGTCAACCGACCGTCCACTGGTCCACGAACCGACGTTGCCACATTTCGATCCTCCCACAGTCGGCAACAACAGCGACATCTTGAACAACCTACTTTTGTACCTTAACCACTTGAATCCTGACCAAGCTAAGGAGATTTCTGAAATTATTTCTAGTCACAGATCCTTGTTCCGAGATAATCCTGGCCGTTGTAACCTGACGTCCCATGAGATTCAACTGTATCCAGGAACTTCTCCTAGCCACCAACACCCGTACCGACTACATCCCCAGAAGAAGCTGATAATGAAGAAAGAGGTCGAATATCTCGTGCAGCACGGCTTGGCAGTTCCCAGTAATTCTCCGTGGGCCGCTCCGTGTGTCCTGGTCCCCAAAGAAAACGGACAAACTCGACTGTGCACGGACTACCGACGAGTGAATGCAGTTACCGTCCCTGACGCCTATCCTCTTCCCCGCGTCGACGATTTAATTGACAAGGTGGGACAGTCCAAGTTTATTACTAAAATTGACCTCACTAAAGGTTATTACCAAATTCCTTTGGCTCCACAAGCTCGTCCCATCTCTGCATTCATCACTCCCTTTGGACTCTATGAATACACCGTCATGCCGTTTGGGTTACGTAATAGTCCGGCTACGTTCCAACGTACCATGAGTTGCCTATTACAGGACATTGATGGGGTAGCTGTATATTTAGATGATATAATAATATATTCTCCTAATTGGCAGAACCATGTACAACTACTAGATGTCGTAATGTCCCGAATGGAAGAAGCCAACCTCACCATCCAACTTTCCAAAACCATCTTCGCCCAAGCTACAGTGACGTACTTGGGACACGAGGTGGGACAAGGCGTCGTCCGGCCGAAACGAGCCAACATCTCGGCCATTCTCGACTACCCGGCTCCCGCTACTCGAAAAGCACTTAGGCGTTTTTTGGGTATGGCCGGATACTATAGGAAGTTCTGTCCAAACTTCTCGGAGGTATCCTTACCCCTTA
>NC_134800.1:421726-429226 GCF_046742065.1 Oratosquilla oratoria | reverse complement strand
GTAGAAGAAAATACGTAATCAAATCACCCACAGTGGCCTCTATCATCATGTTCCTTATCTCTGAATCGGATAAGCCTCTACCGATCTCTTTATCATGACAATTGAAGACTGCCTCCCCTCATGCTCCATCTTAGTATAAAAGACACCAGCAGGGCCACAAAGACAAACAGTTGCTTGGCTATGGTAAAAGAACCGGCAGACTGGACCAGGCTTCCACACTGAGACTCACTTTTCCTGTTGCTTCAAACAACGATACATCTCGGTGATCCTCGTTGATCCTGGACACCTGTTCTTGCTGCCGGTATGGACCTCGCCAAAACCCTCTCTGTCCTGGTACCACTTCTGTTCATGGTATATATTAATGACACTGACAATGGACTTGAGTTTCCACATTCGCTGATAACACTAAGATATGTGGAATAGCAAACGATTGCTCGAATCAATTCTATACTCAAGGACATTTAGACTTGGTTTTTCAGTCATATTCTCATTCATACCATCAAAATGGTAAACGGTATTAGAATGAGGACCATTCAACATTCGTTTGAAATGATCTTCCGTGGGAGTGGGATTTTTTCCTTTGTTGTTTTATCTATTTTCACGAGAACCATGTTTAAAACACAACTTACAGCCCCTTCTCTTGGTAATAGTTCTGTTGACGTCATAATTGTTACCAACGCAAGAGTCCTGTAGCGAAACGGACAATTCCTTCAGCGATATTAAATTCTTCATCGTCTTTTAAGAGTAGTCTAAACTCCCAAAATATCTCTGACAACAGCCAAGATGTGTGGATATTTGGCATAGCTATGGGCTTTCAATGTGAACTGAAATATCTCTCTGAAGAAGTTTTCATATCTGATAATTACCTATTTATATTCAATATTTTTGTAGTGTGCTCCTACACAAAACATTATTATGCAGACTACCACTCCTGGATCCCACAAAATATTTGTAAACAATTATTTTTACAGCGTAATACAGATATTTTTTCATCTCGGCCCAAGTGTGCCAGTAAAAGGTTAATTATAGTGATTTGTTAGTACTAGTAATTATTCTTTACACGTCAAATTAGATACGTTATTTTAGACTACTTATTCACTGTATAAAAACAAAAGCTTCACTACAAATATCGCCAATATACCAATCCTTACCAGCAAATGACAAATGTCTTATGTTTTATTCCCCTTTTATTATATCTATTTTATGTAATTTGTTTGTTATTCACTTATTATTTCTCCTGGTTTTATTTCCCTAATCTTATCTACCTGATCAATTAAAAAAAAAAAAAAAAAAAAAAAAAAAAAAAAAAAAAAAAAAAAAAAAAAAAAAAAAAAAAAAAAAAAAAAAAAAAAAAAAAAAAAAATCGAAAGACATTATCTGTTCTAATTTGTTTTGCATAATGCTCTAAAAAAGGCCATTTAGTATTATTGTAAGAGAATCTAGCCCTACCATTTAGCTTTCCATGTATGTTCTGTACGAGAATAATATAATTTTTGCTGGGCGGTTATGATAAACTTTTCTCTCCTGCCTTTCTCTCTGAGACTAGTTCTATATGTTATTAATACATTAGTATTTTCCACCTCTTTTCTCCTATTCTTTTCTTCCCAATCGTGAATTTTCCTCAGTAGCTCTTTCTTCATTCCCATACTTCTTAAACTTCCATACGTACGTAGGCGGCATGAGGAGTAAGTGGGTACTCAATGTTGCCGACGTCGCCATCTTGATTATATTTATTGTATTCGTACCTACGTAATTTTCATTCTCTCTAAACTGGCTTCATCAGTTTTCTATGGTTATTAAAATACACGGGTGAAAGAGAACGAACGATTGAGCACTGACTTTATTTTTATAATGCGATTATTATGACGCAACATCGCACGTCGGACAGCTAATGCTGCCAGACGTGCGATGTGCCCCGTAGTGAAGAGGTTGCATCACTCGACACGATCACCAAAGGATTACAAAGGCGGAGCATGCAGACAGGAGACCTTTTGGTCCATATCTAGGTCGGATGCGAAAAAAATCATAATAATAAAATAATAAATAAAAACTATAATAATGTAAATAACAAATACAATACATAAATAAATGCATAGGTATAGTTAAATAATAAACAAACAGGTAAATAGTAAATAATAACAAATTGACATATAACTAATAATAAATGAAAATCAGATAGACAAATGATAACAAAACAAAAACAAATAATATAAAATAAATTATAATCATTACAGCATCTTGCTTAGGTGTTTATCTAAATGATTCTTAAAGCTTCGAACTGAACTACATTGCACTACATGTGCAGGAAGTTTATTCCATTTATTAACTACACGGTTGGCAAAGTTGTTTCTACCTACTTCCAAATTGAATCTATTTCCGGACAGTTTGAGACCATTGTTTCTTGTCGGATTCTCATTCAATGTGAAAATTTTGTCACTTTTGATGTCAATTCCCTTTAAAATCTTAAAGACCTGTATCAAGTCACCTCTGAGTCTACGCTTTTTTAGGGAAAACAGATTCATGTGTTTTAGTCGATTTTCGTATGATTTATTTTTGATATTTGGAATCAGTTTTGTGGCTCGCCGTTGTACTTTTTCCAGTCTGTGACCATACGGAAACAGCATATTCCAAATGTGGACGAACTAACGATTTATATAGCTTGTTAATGAGTGATGGACTTTTGAAATCAAAAGATCGCGCAATGAGTCCTAGAATCTTATTTGCTTTCTCAGAGGCTGAAATACACTGCTTGGATGATTTGAGGTCGTTACTGATAATTACGCCGAGATCTTTTTCACTATCCACTTTTGTTAACGAATTTCCAAATAACTTGTAATCGTACTTACTGTTATTTTTACCTATGTGCATTACCTTGCATTTACTTGTGTTAAATTTCATTAGCCACTTTTCAGACCATTGCTGTAATTTATCTAAATCTTCTTGAATATCTAACTGTTTTGAGTGATCATTTGCCACTCCGCACAGTTTAGTATCATCAGCAAATTTGGAAACAGTAGATTTTAGTCCATGGTCTATATCATTTATATATACTATGAATAGAAGTGGCCCAAGAATGGAACCCTGAGGAACTCTACTTGTAATATTCTTCCATCTAGAAGTTTTTCCATTTAAAACAACTCTCTGTTTTCGACCATTCAACCAATTACTAGTCCAACCTAATAGGCTACCACTTATTCCGTGTAAAGCTAATTTAGTAAGTAGTCTTTCGTGTGGGACGGTATCAATATCTTTTGCAAAGTCTAGATATATTAAATCTATATTGTTTCTTTTGTCATAATTCGAGATAACTGTGTTGTAGAATTCGAGTAAGTTAGTCACGCAAGAACGTTTCCGTCTGAAACCATGCTGGCTATCATTTATCAAACGGTTACTTTCTAAATGATGTTCGATAGCATCTCTGATGAGAGTTTCCATTATTTTTCCTACGATTGAAGTCAAACTTATAGGCCTATAGTTATTTGGCTTCTTTTTGTCACCTTTTTTGAATATGGGAGTAACGTTAGCTAGCTTCTATTCTCTTGGGACATCTCCGGATATGATGGATTTCTTGAAAATAATTTCTAATGGAACAACAATCTCATTTTTCATTTCCTTTAAGATTCTTGGATGCCAACCGTCAGACCCTGGTGTTTTTTTAACTTTGAGTTTATCTATACACCTTTTAATTTTTTCTTTTGTTATATTTACCGTAATGAGTAAGTTTACCCCAGACTTTTCACAGGTTTCAGTTTGGAATTCACTTTGAGGTGTTTCGTTTACGAATACCGAGCTAAAATAATTGTTTAAGATATTACACATTCCTTCATTTGAATATTCAAGTTGACCGTCAGCAGATAATAGTGGACCAATGTGATTCCTAACAACCTTTTTATCTCTAATGTAACTACAGAATTCTTTGGGATTCTCTTTGGATTTATCAGCGATTTTCATTTCGTATTGTCGTTTTCTTTTTCTTATTGTCTTTTTTAAATCTCTCTGTATTGATACATAACTTTCATAGTCATTAGATGCACCCGAGCACTTATATTTCTTATAAGCTTGTCTCTTTTTAGCAATACTTTTTTCAGTTTCTTTGTCGAGCCACTTTGGGCGAGCCTGATTTGGGGGACGTCTGTCCTTAAAAGGAATGTAAATTTGAATCATCTTAGTGAGCGTATTTTGAAATATTTCCCACATCTGATCTACAGGTCTTTCGTTTAATTTTGCCTCCCAATCTGTAAGCTGAAGCTCCTGACGTAGTCCTATGAACTGAGCTTTACTGAAATCGGGTATTTTAGAAACACAAGTATCTATTCTAAAATTGTTTAGGAGTTTGAATCTAACTAAGTTGTGATCGCTATTTGCAACAGATTCACCGACTTCTACATCAGTTACCATGCTTTCGTGGCTAGTGATCAATAGATCGAGTAAGTTTCCATATCTTGTGGGCTCTTTTATATGCTGAATTAAATAATTGTCACCAAGAAAATCAATCAAGCGACTACCTATATGGCCATGTTCAAGGGTCATCCAATCAATGTCAGTAAAATTGAAATCACCCATTATCAATAAATCCCGGTTGCAGAAACTAGACAGTTCTTGAAATAACAGTTTGTCGTCTGCTAATGATAATGTCTTTGGCCTATATATTACACCTACATTCATTTTTTGTCCATTTGTTTGGGTTAACTCAACCCACAAACTATCATATGCATCCTGTTTCACTTTCTCTAAAACACAAACATGAATATTGTTTTTAACGTACAACAGAACACCCCCACCTTTCTTGTGGTTTCTATCCTGATGAAAGTGTTTAAATCCCGAAGTATTAAAATTCAGCTTCGAACTCTGCACCATTTAACCATGTCTCAGTTATTCCTATCATATCGAGATTTTCGCTTTTGCCATACGCCTGTATTTCTGGAAATATGTTCATAATACTACGAGCATTAAAGTACATTGTTTTAAGAAACTAGTGATTATTTTTTTTGGACACATTTTGAGTTTCAATATCATGTCTTACATTATCATTTTGTTTTTTATTTATACCTTGCTCTATATTATTATTTGGTCCTTCATTGACATTCAATGCCTCATTAACATTTCTCCCATCAAAATTAACATTAACATTTTCCCCATCCCGGACATCTGGTCTATCACGGTCATCCGATCTCATTTGTATATTTTGTCCCCCTACGTCACCGTGATTCACGCCGGCCTCCCGTCGTTCATTGACATTATGTCCGGCATCCCTTCCTAAAATTATATTTTGTCCTCCAGTGACATTATATCCTACCGTGATGTTTTTTCCTCCACTATAATTACATCCCATCGTGATCTTTTGTCTTCCACTGTCATTACATCCTATCATGATATTTTGGCCTTCATTGACATTCTGTCCGGTATCCCTCTCTAAGATTATATTTTGTCCTCCACTGACATTATATCCTAACGTGATATTTTCTCCTCCATTGTCATTACATCCTATCGTGATATTTTGTCCTCCACTATCATTACTTCCCATCGTGATCTTTTGTCCTCCACTGTCATTACATCCCATTGCGACATTTTGTCCTATGACATTACATCCTAATGTAACGTTTCGTCCTCTAGCGACATTATATCCTAAAATTATATTTTGTCCTATACTGGCACATTGTTCTACATTAATGCTATACTCTACACTGTTTTCCCAAGTACATTCTATTTCCCCTTCCCTTTGGGCTTCTACCCTAAAAAAGGAGCTAATTCATTACAAACTCCCACAATGAGGTTTGTAAGAACATCTTTGTCTCTGCGGGTAAGGTGGATCCCATCAGAAGCATAAAGGTCATGGCGCCTAGAAAAGAGATACCAAGGATCAAGAAAGTGGTATCCCAATTGTGTGCACAACTGCGATATCCTCTCATTGATCCCTATAGCTCTACTGTTCCAACACGAGCCTGCGTAGATCCTCGGGAGGATCCCACAGACTACGTGACGGCTCCCACGTTCCTTCATCTCCTGAAGGAGGACCTTGTAATTCCGAACAACCTCCTCTGATCTCACCCTACCTACATCGTTACTTCCCGTATGAACAATCGTAACCGTGTTCTTCCGTCCTTGCTCCCTGATGGCCTGGGTACAATCGGCGATCCCACGGCCCGGTTGACATACATGCTTGCAACGTCGCTTAGTCTTCCGCTCCAGTAGAGCAAAACGATTGGCTAGAGACAGCGGTTGCTCCACAGGGCACACGTCTACCGAACGCGGGCTCGACAAACGGGACCCCACGGAGCGCCACTCGCTCACGGCAGTGACAGTGGGGGAAGAAGTGGAACGCTCTTTGGGTTGTGGGGAGGGTTCACTCTTCTCACGGAGCGCACTCCTGAGAAGACGAATTTCCTCCTCACACATCCTGAGACGGACCTTTAGGTTCACGCAACCTTCACAAGCCATTTCGCTCCTCCTTTAGTAATAAAAACGGCAAAGAGAAAAATGCAAATCAACAACAACAACAAAATCAAAGCGGTCTCTAATAAACTAAATACGCGAAGCTTACTCTGCTTACCTTATACTATTTCTCCTACCTTTGGAGTACAGTAACAGAAAACTGTTTTGAATTTAAATAATACACTACACTTTATCTTATATCTGTAACCGTATAGCGCTTTACGTATACAATTACAAAAACACAACACAATCACTTAACACTATTCGGAGATATAAATTTCACAGGTATTCGCTATCTGGTGTCTGTGCAGAAAAACGAAGTCTCTAGCTGAGGTCACTAGCGGACTGAGCTGAGGTCACGAGCGGACTGAGAAGCTGAGGTCACGAGCGGACTGAGAGCTGAGGTCACGAGCGGACTGAGAGCTGAGCTGAGGTCACGAGCGGACTGAGAGCTGAGCTGAGGTCACGAGCGGACTGAGAGCTGAGCTGAGGTCACCAGTCAATAAACACAATGGCGATACATGAAGAATGAACATAATCGACACCGTCACGGTAGGTTTTACAAGAATGGCTCAAGCAGACGACGTTTTGGGGATAAGATAAGTAATTTCAAATTGCAATAAATAAAAAACGAGAGAGATTTTGTATAATTTGTTTGGCTATTATTGGATTTGGTAAGCGCTAAAAACATATTCCGGTAAAATTAGACACCTTTAATTTTCAAAATGGTTACACTTGAACTATGGCACGAGAACCAGAATACAGACTCCTTCCTACATATGGAGACCAACTTTCTAGGTAATCCCCATAGATACTCTATATTTCATTTTGCTGTCGGAATGACTCTTGCCAAAATTCTCCTTGTTCTTCTCTCACTGACGTACCCATCATAGTGCACAGGGAATCCACTTGTCACGGATGCCGACGTTACCAGATTATCCTTCGTGTATGAGGATCTTGCCTCTTGGTACGTGGGATCTGCACAAAAGAGTAACAACCAACCAGATCCCATCCGGTCTGTCGAAACTATCGTGAATCGTCTCGCCAGAGAAAATGCTCAGCTGAAAG